>NC_083442.1:36769064-37069064 GCF_020745735.1 Hemiscyllium ocellatum | reverse complement strand
TTTTGGTGTTCAAGTGCATAGATCCCTCAAAGTTCTCACCCAAGTAGATAGGGTTGTTAAGAAAGCTTTCATTTTGGCTTTCATTAACAGGGATTGAGTTTAAGAGCTGTGAGATTTTGCTGCAGCTCTATAAGACCCTGGTGAGACCACACTTGGAATATTGTGCTCAGTTCTGGTCGCCCCTATTATAGGAAAGATACGGAAGTTTTGGAGAGGTTTACTAGGATGCTGCCTGGACTGGAGGGCTTGTCTTACAAAGAGAGGTTGACTAAGCTTGGAGTTTTCTCTCTGGAGAGAAGGAGGAAGAGAGGTGATCTGATTGAGATATACAAGGTAATGAAAGGCATGGATGGAGTCAATAGCCAAAGACATTTCCCCAGGGCAGGACTGACTGGCATGAGGGGTCATAGTTTTAAAATATTAGGAGGAAGGTAGAGAGGAGACGTCAGAGGTAGGTTCTTTACGTAGAGTTGTGAATGCATGGAATGCATTGCCAGTGCTGGTGATGGAAAGAGTCATTAAGGACATTTAAGTGACTCTGGACATGCATGTGGACAGCAGCTAATTGAGGAATGTGTAGGTTAGGTTATTTTATTTTAGATTAGGAATAATCCTTGGCACAACTCTGTGGGCCGAAGAGACTGTTCTGTGTGTACTTTTCTATATTCTATGTTCTAAAGTGGGTAGTCTGCCCCAAAAGCCAAAAGGTGGGTAGGCCGTTTTGAGTGCTATCATCCCAGGAGGGGGTAATTGGGACTGGCTGTCCAAGAGGTGGCTGGAAGGTGTGTCAGGGCAGTCGACAGGTCAGATGGTGTGTCAGGGTGGGCAAGAGCCAGATGGTACACAGTGGCAGACAGAGCCGGAAGGCAGGTAGGCCGTCCTCATCGCTGTCACCTCCGGGCAGGTACTGGGGCAGGCTGGCCTTGAGGTGGCTGGAAGACGCCAAAGGACGGTTAGGGAAGCCGGGCGTTGGGTAGGCCATCCTGATCAGTGTCGTCCTGGGGGTGGGGAGTGTGGAGGGTGTAGGAAAACAAGAGAGGGTGTCCTAGAGGTGGCTGGAAGGTATTAGGGCAGACCGAGAAGTGTGAGGGGTGTGGGGCGGGCTGCCTTTGAATGTCTGGAAGGTGGGAAGGATGAGTGGTTTGCTAGGTTGCCAGGAGCACTATTTTATTGTTCAGTTTATTGAACTGTGTGATTATGTTTACTGTTTCCTTCTTGATTGGTGTAAGGTGGGTTTCAAGATTTGTCCTTGTTTCCCTGTGAACTGATTGTACGGTGGGGTTTGAGGTCTGGCTTTGCTGCCCGTTTCCCCTGTAAATTGCTGTTTCTTGTATACAGCTGTTAATGTTAACTGTTTGTAATTTGTACTGTTCAATAAAATATAAACAGGAATGTCATCTTGTTCACTCAGAGCCGGCTCTGAGGGAGCTGGATCAGTGTCAAGGACTCTCCATTTGTATCGGGGACTGACTCTAAGCTGGCTGCCACATCCAGTGTGTTGGTTTCTATTTTTTTAAGAGGGAAACTGGATTCCTAAACTGGCTGTACGACATGGCCAGTTTGCTAACTGGTATCCCTTTTTTGAGGACTGATTTCTAAATTGCCTGAGTTACACAGTCAATGTGTTTCAGGTGTACTTCAGTTCTCATTAAGAAACTGTTGTTTCACTTGCTTGATAACTACTCATTTTTTTCTCTTTTGAGAAAAGGACAATGCTGATTTTGTGGCAAGGCTTAGCCCTTGAACTCTGGTTTTCTGCAGGTTTTCACTTTTTTTGGGTTTGGACAGAGCCCCTGTGAGAAAATGCACATTTCCACATGAACTGTTCCTGTGTGGGTGGGCCTGGCCCTCTGTGAAGGCTGAACACCTGTATGTGCTGGGATGCGAGCATTTTCTGCTTTCGGGAGTGGACCCTGTGAGTTAACTGCACCTTTACAATGTACTGTGTTCCTATGAGTGGGCCTGGGTCTCTATGGCTGAGCTGAAAATGTGTTGCTGGAAAAGCGCAGCAGGTCAGGCAGCATCCAAGGAGCAGGAGAATCGATGTTTTGGGCATGAGCCCTTCTTCAGGAATGAGGAAAGTGTGTCCAGCAGGCTAAGATAAAAGGTAGGGAGGAGGGACTTGGGGAGAGGCGTTGGAAATGTGATAGGTGGAAGGAGGTCAAGGTGAGGGTGATAGCCCGGAGTGGGGGTGGGGGTGGGGGCGAAGAGATCAGGAAGAAGATTGCAGGTTAGGAAGGTGGTGCTGAGTTCGAGGGTTGGGACTGAGACAAGGTGGGGGGAGGGGAAATGAGGAAACTGGAGAAATCTGAGTTCATCCCTTGTGGTTGGAGGGTTCCTAGGCGGAAGATGAGGCACTCTTCCTCCAGCCATCTTGTTGCTATGGTCTGGCCATGGAGGAGTCCAAGGACCTGCATGTCCTTGGTGGAGTGGGAGGGGGAGTTGAAGTGTTGAGCCACTGGTTGGTTGGGTTGGTTGGTCCAGATGTCCCAGAGGTGTTCTCTGAAACGTTCCGCAAGCGAAGGCGGCCTGTCTCCCCACTATAGAGAAGGCCACATCGGGTGCAGCAAATGATGTGTGTGGAGGTGCAGGTGAATTTGTGGCAGATATGGAAGGATCCCTTGGGGCCTTGGAGGGAAGTCAGAGGGGAGGTGTGGGCGCAAGTTTTGCATTTCTTGCGGTTGCAGGGGAAGATGTCAGGAGTGGAGGTTGGGTTGGTGGGGGGTGTGGACCTGATGAGGAAGTCACGGAGGGAGTGGTCTTTTCAGACTGCTGATAGAGGAGGGGAGGGAAATATATCCCTGGTGTTGGGGTCCGTTTGGAGGTGGCGGAAATGACGACGGATAATATGATGTATATGGAGGTTGGTGGGGTGGTAGGTGAGGACCTGGGAGATGAGCATTTGGTGCCTTCGAGAGCCCCTGTGACGTATGGTTGTGGACTCTGGGTACTGGAAGCTGCACTGTGTGGAAATTGTGAATTATGTTACTGTATGTGGGTTTTGTAACTTGTTTTTCAGTGTGGTCCAGAGTGGACTAGTCAGTACGGTCAGTTCACACAGCAACTGGGTGGTTGATGACCAGCCTTCAGGAAAGTTGCCTAGGGAGGATCAGTCAGTACGCAGGGCGGCCAGAGACCAGAAGATAGCATCTTCACATGAAAGCCAGTGTAGGGCAGGTTGGTCAGTACGTGGGGAGGGTGAGCCAGACGCTGAAGGCAGCTCATAGGGAGGCCAACCAGGGTAGGACCACTCAATATTCAGGGAGGCTGGGAGCCAGACAGCCAATGGCCAGTCCAAAGGAATGCTGGCAAGGGGAAAGGGTCAGTATGCAGGGCAGCAGGTACTGGAAGGCTGATGGTCTGACTGTAGGAAAGCAGGTCGGGGTAGTTTGGTTAGTACATGGGGTGACCGGGAGCCAGTGGCCGATGTCTGAGCTGGGGGTGGGAGGGGTGGGTGTAAGTCAGTCAGTCAGTCAATAGACAGGCAGCCAAAGAGTGGAAGGCCGGCAACCAGCTCCTAGGAAAGCAACCCAGGGCAGTCCGGTCAGAATGCACAGCAACTGGGTGCTGGGTGGTCGATGACCAGCCTCCAGAAAAGTGGCCTAGGGAGGATCAGTCAGTACGCAGGGCGGCCAGAGACCAGAAGGCCGACAACTGTCCTACAGGAAGGCTAGCCAAGGATGTACACGGTGTGGACCAGTGTCAGTTTTATTTTTAAGCTATGTTGGGTCTGTGTCTATGCACTGTTTCTCATTTGACTGGATAATCTTTGTTTGTCGTTGTTACCTTTTGAAATGACTGAAAGTGGGATCTGAAGTTTGTCCTCATTTCCCTGAAAACTGGTGGAACAGTGGGGTTTGGCTTTGCTGCCCCTTTCCCAGAACATAGTTTCTTTTGTGAACTGCTGCTTTCAGTTTATTGTTAACTGTATTTTGTTTTTTTTTCTATTTTATTAATAAACAAGAGTTTCAGATATCTTGTTCACTCTGACAGTTGGCTTAAAGGGAGCTAGATCAGTGTCAAGGACTGTGTATAAATAAAGGATGACTTGGTGACTGAATTCTGGCCTCTTTGAAGTTATTTCAACAAGCAGGACAGATAAAGGAAACCAGTAGTAGTAGTAGATTTCGAAAAGGCATTTGACCAGGTACTGCACAGTCATATATTAGGAAAGATAATTGATTGGTTAACTATTCCAACTGTCTGCCATTCTAAAAACACCCTCTTTAATAGAAGGCAATCATAGTGTGGAAATAGGCCATTTGGCCCAACAAGTCCACACTGACCCTCCGGTATCCCAACCAGACCCATTCCCCTACCCTATTACTCTATATTTACGCCTGACTAATGCACCAAACCTACACCTTCCTGAACACTATGGGTAATTTAGCATGGCCAAATCACCTAACCTGCATATCTTTGGATTGCGGGAGGAAACCAGAGCACCCAGAGGAAACCCATGCAGACACAGGGAGAATGTGCAAACTCCACACAGTCACCCGAGGCAGGAATCAAACCCAGGTCCTTGGTGCTATGAGAAGCAGTGCTAACCAGTGAGCCACCACACCACCCCTACTGTAGATGGTATACACTGCTGCTACTAAACATCCGTGTGAGAGGGAGTGGATGGTCGTGAATGTGGTGCCAATCAACTGGGCTGCTTTGTCCTGGATGATATCAAGCTTCTTGTGTATTACTGGAGCTACATCCAAATGAGGAGTATTCCATCATACTTCTGATCTGTGTCTTGTCAGCAGTGAACAGGCTGTGGGAGTCAGGAGGTGAGTTACTCACTGTAGGGGTCCTAGCCTCTGACTTGATCTTGAAGCCCAGTAATTATATGGCTAGTCCAGTTCAATTTTTGATCAATGGTAACCCACAAGATGTTGACAGTGGGAGATTTAGCAACGGTGATACCACTGGTGTCAAGGACTGGTGATTAGATTGTATCTTATTGGTGATAGTCATTGCCTAGAATTTGTGTGGCACAAATGTTACTTGCTACTTGTCACTCCAAATCTGAATGTTGTCCAGATAATATTGCATTTTGACATTGACTGCTTCAGTATCTGAGGAATCGTGAATGATGCAGAACATTATGCAATCATCAGCGAACATCCCCATTTCTGACCTCATGATGGAGGGAAGGTCAATGATGAAGCAGCTGAAAATGGTTGGGCCTAGGGCACTGCCCTGAGGAACTCCTGCAGAGATGTCCTGGAGCTGAGATGTCTGAGCTCCAACAACCACAGCCATAGAACAGTACAGCGCAGAACTGGCCCTTCGGCCCTCGACGTTGCACCGTCCTGTGAACTATTCTCAGCTCGTCCCCCTACACTATCCCAAAATCATCCATGGGCTTATCCAAGGATTGTTTAAATCTCCCTAATATGGCTGAGTTGACTACCTTAGCAGGTTGGGCATTCCACACCCTTACCACTCTCTGCATAAAGAATTTGTCTCGGACATCTGTCTTAAATCTATCACCCCTCAATTTGTAGTTATGCCCTCTCGTACAAGCTGACGTCATCATCCTTTCACTGTCTACTGTATCTAATCCTCTGATTATCTTGTATGTCTCTATCAAATCCACCCCCCTCCCAGCCTCCTTCTTTCCAATGAGAACAGACCCAAGTGCCTCAGCCTTTCCTCATAAGACCTTCCCTTCAGACCAGGCAACATCCTGGTAAATCTCCTCTGCACCTCTTCCGATGCTTCCACATCCTTCCTATAATGGGGCAACCAGAACTGTACACAATATTCCAAGTGTGGCCGCACTAGTGTTTTATATAGTTGCAGCACGATATTGCAGTTCTGGAACTCAATCCCTCTACCAATGAAACCCAACACACTGTATTCCTTCTTAACAGTACTATCCACCTGGGTGGCAACTTTCAGGGATCTATGCACATGGATTCCAAGATCCCTGTGCATATCCACACTACCAAGAATCTTTCCATTGACCCAGTACTCTGCCTTCCTGTTATTCTTCCCAAAGTGCATCACCTCACATTCAGCTACATTGAACTTCATTTGCCACCTCTCAGCCCAATTCTGCAGTTTATCCAAGTCCCCCTGCAACCTGTAACATACTTCCAAACTGTCCACCACTCCACCGACTTTAGTGTCGTCTGCAAATTTACAATCCATCCACCTATGCCTGGTCCCACTTTCAGTCATTACAAAAGGTAACAACGACAGATATCTAAGTCATTTATAAAAATGACAAACAGCAGTGGTCCCAAAACAATCCTTGTGGCACATCACTACTAACTGGACTCCAGGCTGAATATTTTCCATCAACCACCACTCGTTGCCTTCTTCCAGAAAGCCAGTTTCTAATCCAAACTGCTAAATCACCCTCAATTCCATGCCTCTGCATTTTCTCCATCAGCCTACCAGGTGGAACTTTATCAAAGGCTTTACTGAAGTCCAAACATACCACGTCAACTGCCCTACCCTCATCTACATGTTTGGTTACCTTCTCATAAAACTCAATGAGGTTTGTGAGACATGACCTGCCCTTGACAAAACCATGTTGACTATGTGAAATCAAATTATTGCTTGCTAGATGATTATGAATCTTATCTCTCATAATCCTTTCCAAAACCTTTCCTACAACAGAAGTAAGGCTTACTGGTCTATAATCACCTGGGTCATCTCTGCTGCCCTTCTTGAACAAGGGCACAACATTTGCAATCCTCCAGTCCTTAGGAACTAAACCTGTAGACAATGATGACTCATATATCAAAGCCAAAGGCTCTGCTATCTCCTCCCTAGCTTACCAGAGAATCCTCGGATAAATCCCATCTGGCCCAGGGGACTTGTCTACTTTCACTCCTTCTAGAATTGATAACACCTATGCCTAACTAACCTCCATCCTTTCCAGCTTAATATCTCATACCTAATTCTTCTCCTCTACAATATTCTCCTTTTCCTGAGTGAATACCGATGACAAATGTTCATTTAGCACCTCTCTGATCTCTACAGGATCCACATTCAACTTCCCATTTTTGTCTTTGACTGGCCCAATTCCTACCCTAATCATCCTTTTATACCTCACATATCTATAGAAAGCTTTAGGGTTTTCCTTTATTCTATTTGCTGAAGACTGCTTGTGTCCTCTCTTTGCTCTTCTTAACTCTCTCTTTAAATCCTTTCTAGCTGATCTGTAACACTCCATCGCCTCATCTGTACCATCTTGCCTCATCAACACATAAGCCTCTTTCTTCTTCTTAACAAGAGATACAATTTCTGTTGTAAACCATGGTTCCCTTACCTATCACTTCTTCCCTTCCTTTATGTCAGGAATGACTCCAACCAGCACTGAGATTTCCCCCGATTCCCACTGATACTTGTTTCATTTATACTTATTTATGTTACAATCAGGCAAATGTGACCTTGCCTTCAAGTGCAGTTATGCATACCTCACCTCCGGTATTCAGCTCCTTTATCTTTGTTTGAAGCAAGGTTGTAATCTAATGGAATGCCAGACAAACAGTTCTAGGCCAACAATCATTTATAATTTCTATTAATAACTTTGACTGAAGTGAAATATACTATCACCAAATTTGCAGAAGACACAAAAATAGATGGAAGGCAATTATTGAGGATGACACAATCAACAGAGTTTTAATTTTTCTGTATACGTAGTTACTGGTATGTTAGTTGTAGTTTTGGTTTTTTTTAGGCTTCATGAGTCTTTTTTTTGTTTATGCTCAGCAATTGATAAGTCGAAATCTTCCTTTTTGGAGTTCAAATGTTGTTATAGAGTCATGGCTGATTGTGTCCTCAAATAGTGTACCTGGAACATTAAAGGGGGCCATTTGCCAGTTAAGAGGGAAAAAAGGTGCTTTCTAGTCTTAGAAAGGAAAGGGTGGACATTGCCCTTTTGCAGGAGACTTTAATTGTCTTATGGATCCCATGGTGGATAGAATATCTAGAGGCCCCTCAACATTTCTTTACAATCTAGGCAACTAGTGGACTTGTGTGAAATTGGAATTGGTGGATGTCTGGAGGTGTCTCCACCCCATGGGTAGGGACTTCACACTTTTTCTAATCTACACAACTGTCATACTAGGATTGATCTTTACCTAACCCCTGCGTTATTCTTGCATTCAGTAACATCTTGTGCAATTGGAAATATTACTATTTCTGACCACACTGCAGTATATTTAGAGATTGAGGTTGATGGCAATGTTACAGGCTCTCAGCACTGGCGAATGGATCCCTTTATTCTTAAGGACAGTAAGTTCATTAAAGAAATATTCAATGAACTTAAGATATTTTTAACCCGCAATTTGGATACGGCTAGTAACCCGTCTATTCTTTGGGAGATGCAAAGGCTTATGCCGGGGGATAATTATTTTTTAATCTGCCAGTCAGAAATGACAGAAGGGGCAGCAGCAATGCCTGCTTCAAGCGCAGTTAATGAAAGCGAAGAAGGCATATTTTGATAGGCCATCAATGGCTAAGCTGTAGTGGGTTACAGCTCTTCGGTCCATCTTGAAGTCCATGCTCACACAGACAGTAAGAAAGGAACTTTCTTTTCCAAAACAAAGACTGTTTGAGCATGGTGACAAGCCGGGCAGGTATGCAGCACATCTTGTCAGAAGAAAGAGTGCCCCCCAATCCATTACCTCAATTAGGGACGGGACTGTGATGGTTACTTGCGACTCTTAAAAGATCAATGCTGCATTTCAAAATTTTATTTTGAACTACACCAGTCCTAACATTGTGAGGATGGATGGGCTAAGATGGAGTCCTTCTTTAAGAACCTGGATCTTCCTGGTGTTACCTCCAGGTGTCGTTCCTTAATGCCCCTTTAACAGTGCAAGATGTACAGGAGGCTGTGAAGTAGATGCAGAGTGGGAAGGCGCCTGGCCCTGATGGTCTTCCTAACTAGTTTTACAAAGAACTTATCTAACATTGGCCGTGACAATATATTTATATGTATAATCACTCGTACAGCCACGATCACCTTCTGCTATCCTTGAGGGCTAATATTTCTCTTTTCCTTAAAGGGTAGACCTCAGAGGAATGGGCCCTTTAAAGGCCCATCTCACTTTTAAATTCTGATTTTAAAATCTCATCCAAGATTCTTGCGTTAGGATTGGAAACTGAGCTGCCTTCCATTGTTAAAGACGACCAGATTTGGTTTTATAAAAGGCCATAGATCCTCCAATAATGTCAGAAGTTACTGAATACGATTCAAGCATGTCAGCAGCAATTGGTTCAGGGATTAGTGATTTCCTTGGATGCAGAAAAGGCGTTTGATCGGGTTGAGTGGCCATATCTTTTTAATAGGCAGAAGTGGGTACTGCAGATGCTGGAGATTAATCAAGATTAGAGTGGTGCTGGAAAAGCACAGCATCCGACAAGAAGGCAAATTGACGTTTCGAGTAAAAGCCCTTCATCAGGAATATCTTTTTTATACCCTCGAATGATTTGATTTAGGGGAGAATTTTGAGATGGGTAAGTGTCCTTTATAATGACCCTCTGGCAGCAGTCCTCACCAATGATGTAAGATCTGGTAATTTTAATATCTGTAGGAGTAGTCGGCAAGGCTGTCCCCTCTCACCACTACTTTTAACATTGAGGCACCAGCAGAGATTATCCATAGGGATCCTAATATAGTTGTCACAGAAGCAGGATCAAAATCGCATAAGATTACATTATACCAGATGATGTTCTTGTCTTTTTGTCAAATCCAGTAGTCTCGGAACCCCATTTGATACAATGTATCAATTATTTGGCCCCTTTTTGGGGTATAAGATTAATTTCTCAAAATTAGAGGCCATGCCTATGGGGTGTCTTAGGAGAATACCTGATATGGATGGTGGATCACAGTTCCCCTTTAAATGGTCACGCGGGGGTTTCATTATTTAGGCATCTTTGTTACTTCTGTCTTTGATCAGTTGTTTAAGGCCAATTTTGTCCATTTCCTTGACAGGATTAAGCAAGATCTTCAGCAATGGGAAGCGCTTCCAATGTCCTGGCTAGGCCGAGTAGCTCTTATTAAAATTAATGCTCTTCCCCGTTTGCTTTACTCTGTACGAATGCTCCCCTTAATTTTTCCTAGGCAAACATTCTGGAGAGTTAATGGTTGATTTAGTTCCTTTATCTGGCACCGTAGGCAGCTTCTTGTTAAGCTGGCTAAATTGCAGTTGCCCCATGGGTTGGATGGAGTGTACCTCCTGGATTTTAAAAGATATCAACTAAGTTCCCTTTTATCTTTTGTTAGTGACTGGCCTTGGGAGGATCTGGCGTCTATATGGCTTAATGTTGAGGCCTCCCTGGCAAAGTAACCCCTCATTAGCCTGTTGCTCTTAGATAAAATGAAGACAATTACAGAACATTGTCAAAGTCCAATAATTATTAATACTGTCAAAGCATGGAGGGCAATGCGGCAGAGTGAGGGTAACCTATCCAAAATGTCTTTTCTTACCCCTATAGTTGGTATGCCGGGTTTTCAGCCAGGGAAGATGGACCCCAAGTTTAAGCTTTGGGCAGCTTGGGGAATCTCCTGTTTGGGTGATTTATTTGAAGGTGAAATAATCTCCTTTGACCAAATAACTCGTTAAGTATGGTTTAGCTAGCAGAAAGCTTTTTCGGAGATCCAAGATGGCGGCGACTCAGCAAGTCTGAGTCTATAGTGCTCCTCCCAAGACCTAGGCAAAGTGGGCCACCCTTCCCCACCACTCACCAAATCAACTAAAAATAGTTTTTATTTAATGTAATTAGTGGTTTGTACTAAATTTATACAGTTCAGTCTCCTGTAAAAATGACTAGGGGAAAAAGAGCATACAGTTCTCAGCAGGCAGCAGCCCCTCCCCCCCTCCCCAGCTGCTGCAGAGGCGTCTGCAGCCACCCCGGGGGACTTACCTATGGTGGCGAGCCTCGTGGAAATAATCTCCAAACTCAACGCGAAGATCGATGCTTTCATAGAAGAGTCCCAAAGTCAGTGGAAATCATTCTCAGCCGCGCGACAAAGGCACAGCCGAGACATCGAAGAAATTGAATGCCGAGCCGGAGGGGCAGAGCTAAAGGCCGCCACCTCTGAGGCCATCGCAGAATCAGCCGTGGATCAGGTCCGGACTCTTGAGCAGCAAGTCTGGACCTTAGAGAACCACATTGACAACCTCGAGAATTGAGGTCGTCGAAAAAATATTCGTTTGCTGGGCCGTCCCGAACGGGAAGAAGGAGGCCAGCTTACAAGGTTCCTTGAACAGTGGCTTCCGCAGTTATTGAATCTGAAGGCTGGATCAGGCCAGGTAGGGGTAGAATGGGCCTACTGGGTCACAATACACCTCCGCCCAGTCCTATTCCGGCTGCAGAGCTAGAAGGTGAGGCAGAGGCTTTTGGAAGCCTCCAGAAATCTTGGGAAAGATCCACAAGCCATGACTCATAAAGAATCCAAGATTATGTTATTTCAGGACTTTTCCCCAGCTTTGGTTCGAAAGAGGAAGGTGTTTGATGAAGCAAAGTGTTTAAAGGGATTTAAACATTCAATATTCTTTGCGCTACCCAGCTAACTACGCTTTAGCCATGAAGGGTCCCTGTTTAACTTCGGATCACCAGAGAAGGCCAAGGAACTTTTGGACTCTCTAAGACAAACTATAAGAGTTAATTGATGTTGTTTTGCCCTACCCCCACCTTGGTCTACCCCCCCCTTTTTTTTTCCTTTCATTATCTTACTGTTTATTATCTCCCGGGGGTGGGAGATACTTTACTTAGCGATTTCCTTTCCCCACCCCCTCTTTTTTAAGCCAGGGGGTCTAGTTAATGTAGATGGGGGGGGGGGGCAAGGTGGCTACCTTATCTTATTTTACTTTTGTCCCTGGGAGCGGGGTTGATTTCCCCTGTTATTTTGTATTAATATATTTAATTATTATTTGCTGAGACTGTAATTTTATTGTCATGTATGTTCATATATGGTATTAACATTACCAAATATATCCAGGTGTTGGTGTGGGTTGGCGGGGGATAGGGTACTCACGGTTAGTTCTAGTTCAGTAATATACTTGAATTTTCTTTATCCTATCGTGGGGTGCCTGTATCAAGGGTTGGGCACTGGTTGAGAGAGGTTATGATGGGATTTTTGGAAAGGAAGTGATGCCCCCTGGGAATAAGGGGGAAGACCTCCATTTAAATATGCTTTATACTTTTTTTTACTATTTAGAAATTTATTTTATGATTCATCTGAATGTACTAAAGAGCTGTTATTTTTGTGAATTTTATATGCTCTATGCTCGGGCTGTTTTGGATAAATACAGGTTTTGTTGTGGTCTGATGTTAACACATTCCGAGCATGTATATCACTGCTCAATTTGTGTGTTATCCATTGGATTTTTGTTTTTCTCTTGAACAATGTAAGAATTTTAATGATACACTCTGGTTAGTTATAAGTTAGATGAGTAGTTAGTTGAGTTTTGTCTTTTTTTCTCTTGGTATTTCTGTTTTCTTGTTTGATTGATATGCAGTTAAATCTTAACCAAAATCTATGTTTATACTTGGTGTCTTTTTTTAGTTTTCTTTCGTAAACTTGTGGAAAAAAAAAAGCTTTTTCGTTTTTTTTCAGGTCAAGGATTTTATTCAAAAAGGGACCACGTTTTTGACCCAGTCCTACAGATCTGTCATGGAAAAGAGGGTGTTTCGTGTTCAAATCCTCGCCTGATTAGTACGCTTTATCATATGTTAGGGTGTGATCTTTCAGCAGACATTGAGCGGTTTTGTGGGGCTGGGAGAGAGAGCTAGGGAATGAGATCTCTTTGGAGACATGGGAGGACATCTGTGAAAATGCGAGAAAGATTTCAACTTATAATAGGATGCATGCCATGCAGCTAAAGATTCTGCATCGGGCCCATTTGGCCCCAAACCATCTCACAAAATTTAAGGTGGGGGCATCTTCATTATGTCCTAAGTGTAAAATAAGTATCAGTACTCTCACTGTGGTGTTGCTGCAGGCTCCGTACATACTGGAGTTCTGTGGCAGGAGAAAGAGAGAGGACCTTGGGGATTGAAGTTAAGAGGGACCCAACTCTCTGCTCCTTGGCCTACCCAATTTACCTTTAGACGCTCATGGGAAAAAACTTTTTAATATTCTCACTTTTTCTGTGAGGACAACTATTTTGATGTGTTGGGTCTCTGAAAACCCCAGGGTCCGTTGGGTTGGTGTAGGCTAATCATGGAATATATTCCTTTGGACCTACTTACAAAATATGGTACACCATGAAATTGAAGATTTTTAAAAGATATAGCAGCCCTTTTTGGACTATCTGGACATATATTTATCTGTCAACTTAACTAGGGCTTTTGTGTAGCCATTACGATCTGATTCAGTGAACTTGATGCTCTTGAAGGAAGAATGTCGAATAAATTCTTGTGTAATACTCAATGCTCTTGGGCGGGAGCTAATGTTTCATTGTGCTGAGCCGTTTTATTTATTTACTTATTGCCTTTGATTTGTTTGCCTTGCACATGAGTATAGTTGTGTTTGCATTAGTGTTTCTTGTGTTTTATATTACAGAGAGAGAGCAGTGTTTTTTGTTGGTTTATTGTTGTTGTAAATTTATTAAAAATCTTTTTATTTGAATGAAAATAGCAAGTAAAATAAACATGTCCCCCCTCCCCCCCATCCAAATTATGTACATGGATTGTGTACAGATATGGACCTAGCACTGATCCTTGCAATGCCTCAATAATAAGTCTCCATGAAAAATTATCTGTATTCCTGCTCTTTGCTTTCTGTCTGTTAATCAATCCTCAATACAAGCATATTCCCCTGCAATCTCAGGCACTCTTAATTTCATTTACTAATCTCATCAGAAAACTTCTAGAAATTCAAATACACCAAATCCATTGATTCTATGCCACAAACAACATCCTCAAAAAAACTCCAAGTTTGTCAATTATGATTTCCCCTTCATACATCAATATTGATACTGCCTAATTTGGCCATTTTTTTTAAACTAAATGTTCTGTTATCACATCTTTTATAACAGATTGTCACTTACACTAATACTGACATCAAATTAATAAGCCTGAATACCCCCACTCCCCTTCCTCCTTTCTTAAATAGTGAGGTTTCGGTTGCCAACTTCCAGTCAGCAAGACCTTTCCAGAATCTGTAGAATTATGAAAGATAAATATCAATGCATCCACCATCTCTACTGTTACTTCCTTCAATACTCTGGGACGGAGTTCAGATGGAACTTGAGGAATAGTGGCAGCCTGGATATTAGTTTTGCGAAATGAATGAATCTTAGACTGAAGTAAGTATTTAAAGGATTCCTCAGGAACTGGACTCGGCTAACTGCTTAACTTTGCCGAAATTAATGACTGGCCATAATGTCAAATTCTGTGGCTGACAAACCTGGAATTGTTGTGAAATATGAGGAAAGCATAAACGTCAAGAGGAAACATGATGGTGAAATGGGAAGACACCTCACAAGGAGAAAGCGTTAGCAATTTTGGAAAGTGTGAAAATAGATAAGTCCCCTGGGCCGGATGGGATTTATCCTAGGATTCTCTGGGAAGCCAGGGAGGAGATTGCAGATCCTTTGGCTTTGATCTTTATGTCATCATTGTCTACAGGAATAGTGCCAGAAGACTGGAGGATAGCAATGTTGCCCCCTTGTTCAAGAAGGGAAGTAGAGACAACCATAGTAATTATAGACCAATGAGACTTACTTCTATTGTGGGAAGTGTTGGAAAAGGTGAGAAGAGATAGGATTTATAATCATCTATAAAGGAATATATTGTTTGGGGATAGCCAACAGAGTTTTGTGAAGGGTAGGTTGTGCCTCACAAGCTTATTGAATTCTTTGAGATGGCAGCCAAACAGGTGGATGAGGGTAAAGCGGTTAATATGGTATATACGGATTTCAGTAAGACGTTTAATAAGGTTCCCCGTGGTAGGCTATTGTACAAAATACGGAGGTATGGGATTGAGGGTGACTTAGCAGTTTGGATCAGAACTTAGCTAGCTGAAAGAAGACAGAGGGTGGTGGTTGATGGGAAATGTTCATCCTGGAGTTCAATTACTAGTGGTGTACCGCAAGGATCTGTTTTGGGGCCACTGCTGTTTGTCATTTTTATAAATGACCTAGAGGAGTACATAAAAGGATGGGTTAGTAAATTTGCAGATGACGCTAAGTGGAGTTGTGGATAGTACTGAAGGATGTTGAAGGTTACAGAGGGACATAGATAAGTTGCAGAGCTGGGCTGAGGGGTCGCAAATGGAGATTAATGAAGAAAAGTGTGAGGTGATTCACAGTGGAAGGTGCAAGGATAAAGAGTACTGGGCTAATAGTAAAATTCTTGTAGTGTGGATAAGCAGAGAGATCTCTGTGTGCATGCACATAGATCCCTGAAAGTTACCACCCAAGTTGATAGGGTTGTTAAGGCGGCATATGGTGTGTTAGCTTTCATTGGTAGAGGGATTGAGTTTCAGAGCCACGAGGTCATGTTGCAGCTGTACAAAACTTTGTGCAGCCACACTTGGAATATTGCATACAGTTCTGGTCACTGCGTTATAGGAAGGATTTGGAAACTCTGGAAAGGGTTCAGAGGAGATTTACAAGGCTGTTTCCTGGTATGGAAGGTCTTATGAAGAAAGGCTAAGGGACTTGAGGCTGTTTTTGTTACAGCGAAAAAGGTTGAGAGGTGACTTAATGCAGACATATAAGACAATCAATCCGAGGGCTAGTTAGGGAGGGCAGTGAGAGCCTTTTTCCTCGGATGGTCATGGCTAGCATGAGAGAACATAGCTTTAAATTGAGGGGTGGTAGATATAGGACAGATGTTAGAGGTAGCTTCTTTACTCAGTAGTAGGGGTGTGGAACACCATGCCTGCAACTTTAAGGGCATTTAAATGGTCATTGGATAAATATATGGATGAAAATGGAATAGGGTAGGAGAGATGGGCTTCAGATTGGTTCCACAGGTTGGCACAACAGCAAGGGCCAAAAGGCCTGTACTGCACTGTTAAGTTCAATATTGAAAATACATTTATCACAGAACTGTGAAAAGATACATTTTAGGAAGGAGAATGAAAGGGCTGACGTAAAATAAAGGAGACAATTCTAAAAGGACTACAAATGCAAAGGAATATGGGAGTATATTGGCAAAAATTGTTGAAGGTGGTTAAGAATTCAGTTAATAAGAGTGGCAGGATAGTGGAATTTGCATCATAGCAATGTTATGGTATTGAAGGAGATCATTCAACCCATCAAATCCTAATCATATCATTGATTATCTCAACTTCCATAACTTATGTAGGCAGCCAGTTACTGGTGATTGCCATTCATTACATAAGAAGATTTTTCATCAAGCCCCTTGTATTTCTTAAGGTTCAAAAACTTAAATCTGTGTCCGCTAGTTCTTGCACCATCAGTAAATGGGAACAACTTTTCTCAATTTTACCAAAACTTTTCATTATTATTCAAGCCCCTAAAAGGCCTTCCCTCAATCTCCTTTGCAATCTCTAGCCCCAGTTTTGCTGACTTAATCTTACAGCCTTGATCACTCTCATCAGCTGTTAGATTCCCATTATTCTAGGTATGATTTTTGTTTCTTCTGCTATGAAGATGAACATAAAATATTTGTTCAACATCTTTGCTACTTGCTTATCTCCCAATATAATTTCTCCTTTCTCAGTCTCGAGAAGACATGTGTTTAGGTTTTGGTAGATGATCTCACAATCTGAGATTGAGTGTGTTTCTATTTATGGTCAATTTATTTTCACACATTTTCACATTATTTTCACAATTTATTTTTTGGTCATCTTTCTACGGCTTCTAAATCTCAGCCTCAGGCTTTTTGTTCGGATTGCCTTACCCTCTTATCTACTCCTGCTGTTTCTTTTGTTCTAAGTAGAGGTACAGCTGGGTCTGCAATGCAGCACTTTGGTATGACAGAAGGAATGCTGATGAGAACTGCAGATTTTGTTGTATCCAATATAATCAAGTATTGATAGAACATGAACTGAACTGAATTCATTGAAGGCTAGTGTTCGTGATGTGAGGAATTTCAGGAGAAGGCTCAGGAAGATCATCCTTTCACACTTCTGATCAAACATGGCCATGACCTAGAACTCAATGTCTGTAAGAGTGTTGGAAACAGAAAATACCGGTGATTTCTAAAGGATAGGCACTTGAATCACAGAATTTTTACATGCAGAAGAAAACTGTTCAGTCCAGTGTGTCTGTGCTAGCTCTCCAAAGGTGCAATTCTCTTGTCTGCTCACTCCACGTGTTCTTTCTTTGCACCGGCACCACCCCCTCTTTAAGTTGTAAGTACCAGTACTTAACTTTTTTTAACTTTTTTAAACTAAAAATTTTAAAAGTTTTTTTTTAAAAAACGCCGGGTAGACCCGGAGGCTTGTGTTGCTAGGTTACCTGGGTAGGGTTTTTTCTCTATTTAAACGCGCAGGCGAGTAACCCGAGGCACTTCGGCAGAAGAGCCTCCCACCCGCCCTCCTCCTCTAACCTAAATAATAAGACCCGTTGTGGCAAGCAGGTAAGTGCTGCGTTTTGCTTGTTTTGGTTTCTTTACATTTAGTTTTTTTTTAAAGAAAGCTAGCTTTTTAGAGGGATGGCAGTGCAGGCAGTGCAATGTTCCTCTTGCAACATGTATGAGGTGAGGGAAGCCATTAGCGTCCCTGCTGAGTACACTTGCAAGAAGTGCACCCATCTCCAGCTCCTCCAAGCCCGTGTTAGGGAACTGGAGCTGGATTTGGATGAACTGCGGATCATTCGGGAGGCAGAGAGGGTCATAGATCAGAGCTTTAGGGAAGTAGTTACTCCGAAAGTTCAAGATAGATGGGTGACAGTGAGGGGGAGTGGGAGGAGGAAGCCAGTGCAGGGACCCCCTGCGGTCATTCCTCTCAAGAACAAGTATACCGTTTTGGATACTTGTGGGGGGGATGACTTACCAGGGGCAAGCAACGAGGTTCAGGCCTCTGGCACGGAGCCTGGCCCCGTTGCTCAGAAGGGAAGGGTGGAGAAAGGTAGAGCGATAGTTCTTGGGGACTCGATAGTGAGGGGTACAGACAGACGGTTTTGTGGGGGCGACAGTGACTCACGTTTGGTAAACGTGATCGTGTTTTCCGGGTCCTTAAGGGGGAGGGGGAGCAGCCCCAGATCGTGGTCCACGTTGGCACCAACGATATAGGTAGGAAGAGGGGTGAGGATGTCAGACAGGCTTTCAGGGAGCTAGGTTGGAAGCTCAGAGTTAGAACAAACAGAGTTGTAGTCTCTGGTTTGTTACCCGTGCCACGTGATAGAGAGTCGAGGAATAGGGAGAGAGAGCAGTTGAATGCGTGGCTACAGGGATGGTGCAGGAGGGAGGGATTCCGGTTTCTGGACAACTGGGGTTCTTTCTGGGGAAGGTGGGACCTCTATAAAAAGGATGGTCTACACCTGAACCTGAGGGGCACCAGTATCCTTGGGGGGAGGTTTGCTAGTGCTCTTTGGGAGGGTTTAAACTAACTCCGCCGGGGCATGGGAACCTGGACTGTAGCTTTAGGGTACAGGACCTTGAGTGTAGGGAGGTTATGAATAATGCAGCGATCTCGAAGGAGGGTGCCTGTAAACAGAAGGGTGGATTGAAGTGTGTATACTTCAATGCCAGAAGTATAAGAAATAAGGTAGGTGAACTTGCAGCGTGGGTTGGTACCTGGGGCTTCGATGTTGTGGCCATTACAGAGACGTGGGTAGAACAGGGACAAGAATGGCTGTTGCAGGTTCCAGGGTTTAAATGTTTTAGTAGGATCAGACATGGGGGTAAAAAAGGGGGAGGTGTGGCATTACTTGTCAAAGATAGTATTACAGCAGTGGAATGGACGATGGAAGAGGGCTTGCCATCTGAGGTAGTTTGGGCTGAGGTTAGAAATAGGAAAGGTGAGGTCACCCTGTTAGGTGTTTTCTACAGGCCTCCTAATAGTCCTAGAGAAGTAGAGGATAATATTGCGAGGATGATTCAGGAAAAGAGTGAAGGTAGCAGGGTGGTTGTTATGGGAGACTTTAACTTCCCAGATATTGACTGGGAGAGCTATAGCTCGAGTTCATTAGATGGGTCGGTGTTTGTCCAATGTGTGCAGGAGGGTTTCCTGACACAATATGTAGACAGGCCAACAAGAGGTGAGGCTATACTGGATTTGGTTCTAGGTAATGAACCAGGCCAGGTGTTAGACTTGGAGGTAGGTGAGCACTTCGGGGACAGTGACCACAACTCGGTGACTTTTACTTTAGTGATGGAGAGGGATAAGTGTGCGCCGCAGGGCAAGAGTTATAGCTGGGGGCAGGGAAATTATGATGCAGTGAGGCATGACTTAGGATGTGTGGATTGGAAAAACAGGCTTCAAGAGAAGAACACTAATGAGATGTGGGGATTGTTCAAGGAGCAGCTACTACGTGTCCTCGATAAGTATGTACCAGTCAGGCATGGTGTAAAGGGCCTTGTGAGGCAGCCGTGGTTTAGTAAGGAATTGGAATCCCTTGTGAAAGGGAAGAAGGCGGCATATGTAAAGATGAGGCGTGAAGGTTCAGTTGGGGCGATAGAGAGTTATAAGGTAGCCAGGAAGAATCTAAAGAGAGAGCTAAGAGAAGCGAGAAGGGGACATGAAAAGTCTTTAGCTGGTAGGATTAGGGAAAACCCAAAGGCTTTCTATAGGTATGTCAGGAATAAAAGGATGACTAGGGTAGGTATCGGTCCAGTCAAGGATAGTAGTGGGAAGTTGTGTGTGGAGGCGGAGGAGATTGGAGAGACACTAAATCAATACCTTTCATCAGTAGTCACTCAGGAACAGGACACTGTTGCTGACGTGAATATGGAGTCACAAATGATTAGAATGGATGGCCTGGAAATATGCAGGGAAGAGGTTCTGGGAATATTGGAGAGGATGAAAATAGATAAGTCTCCTGGGCCTGATGGCATTTACCCTAGGATCCTATGGGAAGCTAGGGAGGAGATAGCAGAGCCATTGGCCTGGATTTTTATGTCGTCATTGTCAATGGGAATAGTACCAGAGGACTGTAGGATAGCGAATGTGGTCCCCTTGTTCAAGAAAGGGAGTAGGGATAGCCCTAGTAACTATAGGCCAGTGAGTCTGACTTCAGTGGTGGGCAAAGTCTTAGAGAGAATGGTAAGGGATAAGATTTATGAACATCTGGATAGGAATAACGTGATCAAGGATAGCCAGCATGGTTTTGTGAAGGGCAGGTCGTGCCTCACAAACCTTATTGAGTTCTTTGAGAAGGTGACTAAGGAAGTGGACGAGGGTAAAGCAGTAGATGTTGTGTATATGGATTTTAGTAAGGCGTTCGATAAGGTTCCCCATGGTAGGCTAATGCTAAAACTACGGAGGTATGGCATTGAGGATACATTAGAGGTTTGGATTAGGAATTGGCTGGCTGGAAGGAGACAGAGGGTAGTAGTTGATGGACTAAGTTCATCTTGGAGTGCACTTACTAGCGGTGTACCACAAGGATCTGTTTTGGGACCATTGCTTTTTGTTATCTTTATAAATGATCTAGAGGAAGGGCTTGAAAGCTGGGTAAGCAAGTTTGCGGATGACACAAAAGTCGGTGGAGTTGTGGATAGTGAGGAAGGAAGTGGTAGGTTACAGCGGGATATAGATAAGTTGCAGAGCTGGGCAGAAAGGTGGCAAATGGAATTCAATGTAGCTAAGTGTGAAGTCATTCACTTTGGTAGGAGTAACAAGATGATGGATTACTGGGCTAATGGTAGGCTACTTGGTAGTGTGGATGAGCAGAGGGATCTTGGTGTCCATGTACACAGATCTCTGAAAGTTGCCACCCAGGTAAATAGTGCTGTGAGGAAGGCATATGGTGTACTGGGCTTTATTGGTAGAGGAATTGAGTTCCGGAGTCCTGAGGTCATGTTGCAACTGTATAAGACTCTGGTGCGGCCTCATCTGGAGTATTGTGTGCAGTTTTGGTCGCCATACTATAGGAAGGATGTGGAGGCATTGGAACGAGTGCAGAGGAGGTTTACCAGGATGTTGCCTGGAATGGTAGGAAAATCTTATGAGGAAAGGCTGAGGCACTTGGGGCTGTTCTCATTGGAGAAGAGAAGGTTTAGGGGAGATTTGATAGAGGTGTATAAGATGATTAGGGGTTTAGACACTGAGAACCTTTTACCGCTAATGGAGTCAGGTGTTACTAGGGGACACAGCTTTAAATTAAGGGGTGGTAGGTATAGGACAGATGTTAGGGGTAGATTCTTTACACAGCGGGTTGTGAGTTCATGGAATGCCCTGCCAGTAGCAGTGGTGAACTCTCCTTCTTTATGGTCATTTAAGCGGGCATTGGATAGGCATTTGGAAGTTATTGGGCTAGTGTAGGTTAGGTAGGATTCGGTCGGCGCAACATCGAGGGCCGAAGGGCCTGTACTGCGCTGTATCTTTCTATGTTCTATGTTCTCTTCCCTGCCCCAGAAATGGCAGGATTACAAAATTTTGACCTGCGCTTAGTGCTGCGCTCATTCGGATCTGTTCAGATAGCATGCTACCTTTTGTCCAGACACTGTGCAAGCTGGTATAACTTTGGAATGTTTCAATCATCAGTGAGGAAATTGCAACAACCTGTCTAAGTGCAATTCAAACCCAGATCACAAAAACAAAAGGAATATATATTTAAACAGATATTGATCCAATTATATGGGTGCATTAACAATATCAAAAAGCTCAAGGTTCTTTAACATAATTCCTGTAACCCATCAGTCACCCATTGACAAACATCTATTTACCTGCTGCTTCTGGGATAATCGGTCCCCGACTGTTGAAGCTTGCACGGTTAACTGAAGACTGCAAGTATTTATCTGCAAGCAAAATAATGACATTACAGTAATGTAATAATGAAGGGCAGTGTAACCAGAGTTTAATTATCATTGTAAATATGTGAACAGTTACACTTAAACGCGCAAGTACTGGCAAATTAAACAATATTTTGCCAAGGCTCAAAGAGAATCCTTGTGGTACTGTTGTAACATATATGAAAAATCACATTCCCACATTACTAAAACATTTTTAAAAACTGAATGCTTTGCATCTCCTTTTTGTTTCCCCAAAGCTCCTGACAAACACTGTCTTCACAAAAGCTAGTACCCTCAATAATTTACCTAAGTATCAATTTCTCTTGTAGGAGAAAGTGAGGACCGCAGATGCTGGAGTACCAGAGTTGAAAAATGTGGTGCTGGAAAAACACAGGTCAGGCAGCATCCGAGGAGCAGGAGAATTGATGTTTCGGACATAAGCCCTTCTTCAGGAATGAGGCTGGTGTGCCAAGCGGGCTGAGATAAAAGGTAGGGGGGAGGGAATTTGGGGGAGGGGCACTGGGAATACGATAGGTGGAAGGAGTTGAGGGGGAGGGTGATAGGCCAAAGAGGGGGTGGGGGCGGAGAGATCGGGAAGAAGATTGCAGGTCAAGAGGGCGGTGCTGAGTCCAAGGGTGGGACTGAGACAAGGTGGGGGGGTGGGGTGGAGAATGAGGAAGCTGGAGAAACCTACATTCATCCCGTGTGGTTGGAGGGTTCCTAGACCGGAAGATGAGGTGCTCTTCCTCCAGACGTCGTGTGGCCAGGGTCTGGCGATGGAGGAGGCCAAGGATCTGCATGTCATTAGCGGCGTGGGAGGAGGAGCTAAAGTGTTCAGCTACGGGGTGGTTGGGTTGGTTGGTGCAGGTGTCCCAGTGGTGTTCCCTGAAACGTTCCGCAAGTAGGCGGCCTGTCTCCCCCATGTAGAGGAGATCACAGCGGGTGCAGTGGATACAGTAAATGATGTGTGTAGAGGTGCAGGTGAATTTGTGACTGATATAGAAGGATTCATTGAGGCCTTGGAGGGAGGTGAGGGGGAGGTGTGGGCACAAGTTTGATTTCTGTGCTCATCCAACATCTAAATTAGGATCATTGGAAAATATTCAAAACATAATCTCACATCAAAAGGGCAACAGTTAAAATCTTGGCAAATACTGATTGATGCTGGACTTACAAAAGCCCATCAAAACTGGTCATCTCTCCCCGGACTCATACATGAATGCAGTACATAATAAACTGATTACTGAGAAGTATTGTAACAAACAATTTTAATTATTAGCAAAAATAAATTGGTATTGACCACCCTTCCAAAGAAAGTTAGGAATGAAAAAGTGCCCAAAAAGTCAACACTGGGATCCAAAAGGAGCAGCAAGTACAAACCATGAATCAAACATTATCACTTTGCTGCCAATGGTCAACTGGTTTAAAAAAAACTGCTTTCAATGATTTCACATAATGGGAAAAACTTGCATGTATATATTCACATTATCTTATTCTCTTGTGGTCATTATAATTTAGGAGACATGGCAATGGGTCTGCACACAAAGTCCCATGGATAGCAACATGGTAAAGATTAAAACATTTGTTTTTAGAACATTGGTTGTTTTGTGTCAAGTAGACAGAAAACTACGTGCACTCTCTCAATTTCTAAATTATGGAGAACATCAATGAAGAAGTTCCCAGTGCCATTGTAAATTTGAAAATGTGAATGTGTCCCTTTTGGCAGAAAGAAAACATATAATCTAAATGGCGAAAGACTGCAGCGCTCTGAGGTTCAAAGGGAAATCCTCGTGCGTGAATCACAAAGATATTATATCTGTACAGTAATTAGGAAAGCTAATAAAATGCTATTGTCTATTGCAAAAGGAAATTAATGCAAAAGGTTATGTTTCACAGTTATATGTGAGACCATATCAGGACTACCGTAGATGATTTTGATGACTTCATGTATGGAAGGACATAAACGCATCAGTGGAAATTCAGAAAAGATTGGCTTGTGAAGAAGGTTTGGACAGGCTTGGCTGGTACTGCTGGAGCTCAATGGAGTAAGAGTTTATTTGACTGAAACATATAAAATCCTGAGAAATCTTGACTAGGTAGATGCAAATAGGATGCTTCCTCTGATGGAAAATCTAGAACTAGGGTAAAAAATAGGGGAAGATTGAACAGCAAGAGAAAGCTTATGATAGTCACAAAAAACCTCAAAACTGCAGATAGCCTAGAGGTGTATTGAAAGTACATGGATCAAGTTTTTAAAAACGTGCATCAAAGAGAAGGTAGGAAAAAATATTTTCAAGCAACATAAAGGAAAACCCAAAGATTTACTACCAATACATAAAAATCAAAAGGACAGTAGAGGAAACAGTGGGACCTATCAAAGATGAAGAAGGGAACTTGTGTAATATGCAGAGGATATGGGAAGAATTTTAAAAGAATTTTTCATCTTCATATTCACAAAGGAAAGGGACAATGTGGACACAGTAATCCAAAAAACGTCAGTGTGAAATATTGGACAAAATGATCAATACCAGAGAGGAAGTGTTAGAAGAATTGAAATTCTTGAAAGTGTTTGTTGCCACAGCTAGATGGATTTTTTCTCAAGATTTGGCAGATGGTCAGGCAGGAAATAACAAATTGTCTGAGGATTATTTTTCAATCTTCACTAGATAAAAGGTGAGGTGTCAGAGGACTGGAGGAATGCAGTGGTTCTGTTGTTTAAAAATGGTACAAAGAAAATGCCAAATAATTATATGCCCGATAGTCTTACTTTGGTGGTGGATAAATTGTTAGAATTAATCCTGACAAACTGGCTAACTTCTGACTTGGAAAGGCGAATCAGAGATAGTCAGCATGCCTTTGTTAAGAGAGGGCCTTGCCTTAAATATTTGGATGAATTATTTGAGGAACTGACAAGGATGATTGAGGATAATGCAGTGAATATTGTCTACATGGATTTTAAATCAACTAGGCAAAAATTTGGAAACCAGAGTTAACCCTAGCCATAAAAATTTATCAATTTAGATAAATGCAAGGTGCTGCATTTTTGGAAAGCAAATCTTAGCAGGACTTCTACACTTAATGTTAAGTCCTAAGAAGTGTTGCTGAACAAAGAGACCTTGAAGTGCACATTCATAGCTCCTTGAAAGTGGAGTCACAAGTAGATAGGACAGTGAAGAAGGTGTTTGGTATGCTTTCCTTTATTGGTCAGAGTATTGAGTACAGAAGTTGAGAGGTCATGTTGCAGCTGTACAGGACATTGTTAGGCCACTGTTGGAATATTGTGTGCAATTCTGGTCTCCTTCCTATCGGAAAGATGTTGCGAAACTTGAAAGGGTTCAGAAAAGATTTACAAGGATATTGCCAGTGTTGGAGGATGTGAGCTATAGAGAGAGGTTAAATAGGCTAGGGCTGTTTTCCCTGGAGCGTTGGAGGCTGAGGGGTGACTTTATGGAGGTTTATAAAATCATGAGGGGTATGGATAGGATAAATAGACAAAGTCTCTCCTCTGGGGTGGAGGAGTCCAGAACTAAACTGCATAGGTTTAGGGTGAGAGGGGAAAGATAAAAAAGAGACGTAAGGGGCAAATGTTTCACGTAGAGGGTGAAATGTTTATGGAATGAGCTGCCAATGGAAGTGGTGCAGGTTGGTACAATTGCAACTTTTAAAAGCCATCTAGACGGGTATATGAATAGGAAGGTTTTGGAGGAATATGGACCAGGTGCTGGCAGGTGGAACTAGATTGGATTGGGATATCTGGTCGACATGGACGAGTTGGAGCATCTGTTTCAGTGTCGTCCATCTCTACAACTCTATAACAGGCACAATTGAGAAACTTGCAGATGACATAAACATTAGCCATGTAGTGGATAACAGAGTTTAGCTGTAAGCTCCAAAATGATACAGATGGATTGGTGGAGTGGGAAACTAGCAAATGTAGTTCGACTCTGATAAGTGTCAGGGAATGCATTTAGGCAGGTCAAACGGTAAAAGGGAATACATATTAACAAGGAATATACTGAGAAGTACATGAAGCAAAAAATCTTAAGCTAGCAGTACTGGTAGATAAGTCATAAAGCAGGCATATGGAATGCTTCATTGATCAAAGTATAGAATATAGAAGTAGGAATATAATGAAACGGTATAAGATACTGCAAGGCCACAACTGGAGTAGTGTGTGCAGTCTGGTCACTACATTACAAAAAGGACAAAATTACTCTGGACAGACTGCAGAGACAATTTACTAAAATGTTGCTAGGGCTGGAGATTGTAGCCAAGAGTAGAGATTGGAGAAGGTAGGATTGTCTTCCTTGGAACAGAGAAGACTGAAGGAAAACATGATTGAGATATACAAAACTGTGAGGGGGAGAGATAGGGTCGACAGGAGGAATCAGTTTCCTTGGTTCAGAGAGCTCAAAAACCAGAAGTCAAAGATTCAAACTCAGTCACTGAAGGATTAGAAGGGACGTGATGAAAAACCTTTTTACAACAAAAGTGGTAGGTGTCTGGAATTCGCTGCCTGATTTGGTAGTGGAGGCAGAGATTTTAACCTCCTTCAAAAAGTACTTGGATCAGCACCTTAAGTACTGTAAGCTACAGGACTATGAGCCCTCTGCAAAAAGATGGGATTAGAAAAGGCATCTAGATGTCTTTGGATTGACATGGACAAGATGTGTCAAATGTCCTCCTTTTTACTGCATTATTTCTATGTTTCTGTCGAAGTCGCACACTAAAATATCAAGGGTCACCCATTTAAAACAGAGATGAGGTAAAATGTTTTCTCAGAGGATTGTAAACCTTTGGAACAATGTCCCTGAAAAGCTGGGTCCTTGAAAATTTTCAAGGCCAAGATCAACAGATTCTTATAAAACAAAGGGATTGAAAGTTATCAAAGGTAGGCAGGAATGTAGATTTGAAATTGCAATCAGATCGGGTATTTTCGTATTGAATGTGGAGCAGGACTAAAGTAGCTGAATGGCCTACTCCTGCTCCCAATTCATACCTACAAACCTTTATCATGGAGAAAGTGGACAGTATTCCCAGAATAGTGTGGTTAAGATTCTATATTATTATTGTTTAATGTGGAAGAATGGTGTATAGCTTTAAGTTTGATTTATATTTCTATGCTTTGTGTTATGAGGAAGACACATTTCAAACATTGAGTTCAGAGTGCATCATTCACACATTTTCATGAGATGTTTAAACCCTTGCTGTGAACAGTTCACTGCACTTAAAACAACAGTAGAAAAACATTTCTGTTGTCTACCAACAGGAGTCCAGTAACAAAATCAGAATCATGCAGAAGGAGGGATACTGTACAGACTTGTTCAGAGAAAGGATCTGTAATAGAAGTGCTGTTAGTAGCAGACTCCAAAACAATCAGGTATGGGAAAGTAACCTTAAATTGCTTAGAAGAAAATTCCAAAAGCAGAAATCAGTGGAAGACATGCTTATCAGGAACCAATGTTCAATAATAAGTGGCATATGCTACCAGTTGTTCAAGGGTTTCAGAAAGAAAAATTAAATAAAGTTAACAGCATCAAGCGAGTGCATGAATTTGTTAACAAGAAACAGATTACAGCTATTCTGGCTAAATAAGAAATTTAACATGGAGACCTTTACTGAAGTCAGAGCATCTATAAAGGTTGTTGTTTAGGATAAAAGGTTGAATCTTTACTTTTAATATTCGTCATCAAACCATTTCAAACATTTTTTGCATGATATAACAGAGTTACCTTGCTTTTTCTTTTTATGTACAAATTGTTTATGGTCTTTTGTTAAAAGTACATCGACAGCCTCTTGTGAATATTCTTTGTGACTTACCACAAGAATAAAAAAATTGCTAAAATAAAATGAGCCAGATTTTGCTCTGCTTCCACAACTGCCAACAGCTGGGATCAAAACACTATAAGAACTCTCACTATAAATGAGAGCAGTAAACCTCTGAAAAATTGTGGCCCTGCACTGAAAAATTGGCAGTCTATCTGGATTCCTGGGTATTTTATTTTCTGCATGAGAAACATGCACAGAACAATACATCAACTTCAGATGCTGTGAAGATCAGCAGCAAGTTCAGAGGCTACATCCTGGCACGTATTCTGTTTGGAGAAAGTGAGGACTGCAGATGCTGGAGATGAGAGCTTAAAAATGTGTTGCTGGAAAAGCGCAGCAGGTCAGGCAGCATCAAAGAAACAGGACAATCAACATTTCGGGCATAAGCCCTTCTTCAGGAATGAGGAGGGTGTGCCAAGCAGGCTAAGATAAAAGGTAGGGAGGAGGGACTTGGGGGAGGGGCATTGGGAATATGATAAGTGGAAGGAGGTTAAGGTGAGGATGATAGGCCGGAGATGGGGTGAGGGAGGAGAGGTCGGGAAGAAGATTGCAGGTCAAGAAGGCGGTGCTGAGTCTGAGGGTTGGGACTGAGAAAAGGTGGGGGGAGGGGAAATGAGAAAGCTGGAGAAATCTGCATTTAGATACGTACTCTGTTTGGCATATTTTTCTCAATTCTTCTAATATATACTTTTGACAACTCAAATGAGTGTGTCTATGTGCCAGAGTTGGCAGCAAACTTTTCAACTTGACATGGCTGTGCACCACAACCAAAGTGTGTAATGTCCTAAAATTACTGCTTATTGATGATATCACATTGGCATCCCAGACTGAAGTTCACATGCAACAGCTTGCTGGTCAGTTTTCCAAGGCATACAAGTATATCAGACGATCAGCTTCAGAAAGACCGAAGGTACAGGCAGGATGTACAGGTTCCATGTTCCACCAACATCCTCAATGCAGAAATCAACAACTTTGTATATCCTGGATCAACAATAAACAGCTATAGACCGTTGATGTTGAAATCAGCATCAGATTGAAATGATAGTCGCAGCATTGACAAAAATAAATCAAGTATGGTCCAACAGCGAACTAACTGAAAATACAAAGCTCAGTGGGTAGCAGGTATAAGAATATTGAAATAGAAGCATAAGAGGCCTTTCAACCCGGAGATCCTGTTCCACCATTCCATGAAATCACTGCAGAATTTCTACTTCAACATTACCTTCCTGCACTATTCATACATGTTCTGATATTTTCAACATATACAAGTCTATTAATCTCAATTTTGAACATACTCAAAAACTGAGACAGTAAGGATCCCACTAACCTCCAAATCCAACACATCATCCTCTGACATTTCCACCACCTACAATCAGACCCCACCACTCTACCCCACTTCCACTCATCAGTTCTCTGGAGGGACCATTCACTCCACAACTCCCTCATTAACCCTACATTCCCCACCTGCTTCTCCACCACACATGGTACCTTTCCCAGAAAGCACAAGAGGTGCAACACCTGCCCCAAACACCTCCCCTCTCATCTCCATCCAAGGCTCCAAACAATCCTTCCAGATTTAAAGGTTTTCGTGAAGATCTGTAGCTCAGATTGTGGATGACGTTGTTGGTTAGCTCGTGGGGCTGCTGGATTATCATGCAGATGTTTCATTAGCATGCTGGTAAGATCATCAGTGCGACTTCTGTGTTATTCAGTCCCGCCTGGTTATTGTGTGGTCCAGTTTGTTGAGGTGAGTGTCACTTCTGGGTCTTCTCTGTAGTGGTTCGTACACTTAGTCTACGTGTTTGTTGATAGCCTTTTTGGTTGAAAAGCAGGCTTCCTAGAACTCTCTGGCATACCTTTGGTTGAGTTGTCCTAGAATGGTTACCCTAGAAGGGTCATGATTAATGATGCTCACAGCCACTTTCAATAATATGCACAGGAAGTTGCGCACCAAAAATCACAGTACCTGAACTCAACCAATGAACAATGGACTAAGACTCTGGAGAAAGCCATCACTGTTGTCCAACATAAAACCAGAACCAGGAAGAGACTTACACTGCTTGAGAAATTGGCTAAACTGACACAAACCAACAACAAAAGACAAACCAGGCACATGGATAAGGCATCTATCTAAAAGAATGCTCAATGTCATGGGGAAAGCTATGCTAACATGCGACTCAATTACAATCATGAAGACACTGACAGAACTGACTTCCTGGCTGCCCTTGAAGCAACACCAACTAACTTAGAGGAGACACAGCAGACAATCTGACAAACCATAGACCCCACACTAACCCAGAGAAACACCCTCAGTGCACCAGAAAGGAAAGCATTAAAAGGACTCAAGGAGGACATAAAAAAGGCGGCAAAGGTGTATGACCATTATAATGAACAGACAAGAATACACTGAGACACTGCTGGACAATATCAACACCTACCAACAGATGGAGACTGACCCAATAGTCAATATGATTACATACACCGCTGAACAAATTGAAACAAATGGGACAGATAACCAAAACTGACTACCTCAGAATGATACCAGGAGGCTGCAACACCCCCCACTTTTACAAACTCCTGAAAGTACATAAACTCAAACCCAAAATCTCGTTACCAGGCACACCAACGCACAAACTGGCCAAGGAATTGCAACAAAGTCTGAAACACCTTGTCAGTGGTCAACCCACCCCATTCATTCGACCCAAGAATTCCTCAACAGCCTCACGAACACTAAAATTAATGAGGGTGAAATTGTAGTTTCATTGGATGTCACGGCACTCCATTTTCACCTCTACTGACATATCACTAGTCAAGAAAACAATTGTCAAGTGACAATGACTCCTAGCAACTCCATCAGCAGAAACAACATGCTCAAGCTACTAGACTTATGCCTCACCACCCACTTTGTCTTCATTTCAACAAGTCAACAGCACACCGATGGGCTCTTCCTCCTCAGGACTAATAGCAGAAGCAGTCATGCAAAGTCTTGAAAACACAGCTCTTCCCCTGATCATTTGTCATCAAACATACAAGACTGGAGGAGATTTACCACCTCATTAACAGTACACTCGCCGGCATCACGTTTACCAGGGTTGAAGACAACAACAACAAACTCCCATCTCTAGATGTCAAGGTAGAACAGAGGATTCACAACCAAAAGTATACAGGAAACCCACCCAGACCAGATCCTGAACTACAATAGCAGCCACCCCAACCATAAATGAAGCTGTGTCAGGACAGTATTCAAAAGAGCCGTGACACACTGCAACACAACAGAACTGCACAAGGATCAAGAAAAACACTTCCACAAAGTCTCTGCTAACAATAGATACTCCACCAGCTTCGCCCGCCGATATCTGTCCAACAAACAATGCCAAGGTAGCACTGTATCTACCACCCTACCCTGTGTGAAGAACATATCAGAATTAACTACCAGGCTGTTACAACCACTGGGTATTGTGATAGTATACCAACCAACAGCCATACTACAACTAATTACCAGGACTAAAGATCTCATACCCACAACATGTAGGACCAACATGGCACACAAAATCCCTTGCAACAACTGTAACAAGCACTACATCAGACAAACAGGAAGAAAACTAGCCATCCCACTTCAAAAACACCAAGTGACAACTAAACTACATGGTCCACTCTCCCTCATGTCCAGGCACACAGACCAAGAGGGCCATCAATTCAACTATGACAAAGTAACCATTCTAGGACAAATCAACCAGAGACACGCCAGAGAGTTCTTGAAAGCCTGGTTTCAACCAAAAAGGCCATCAACAAACACACAAACTCAGTCTACAAACCGCTCCAGAGAAGACCCGGAATTGGCATTCATCCCTGACAGACTAGACCATATAAAATCAAAGCCAACAAAACAACAGCACTTCTCAGAAGTCGCACTGGTGATGTTACCAGCAGGGTAAGGCCATAAGAAATAGGAGTGGCCCTTTAAGTCCACTCCACCATTTAATCATGGCTGAAGGGCATTTTAACACCACTTACCTGCACTCTTCCCCCATCCCTTAATTCTTTGTGAGATTGAGAATGTATCAATCTCTGCCTTGAAGACATTTAACATCCCGGCCTCCACTGCGCTCCATGGCAGTGAATTCCACAGGCCCACCATTCTCTGACTGAAGACATGTCTCCTCACTTCCATTCTAAATTGACCCCCTCTAATTCTAAGGCTGTGCCCACGAGTCCTAGTATCCCCGCCGGATGGAAACAATTTCCCAGCATCCACCCTTTCTAAGCCTTGTATTATCTTGTAAGTTTCTATTAGATCTCCCCTCAACCTTCTGAGCTCTAACAAATACAATCCTAAGATCCTCAGCCATTCATCGTATGTTAAGCCTACCATTCCAGGGATCATCCAAGTGAATCTCCGCTGTACATACTCCAGTGCCAGTCTATTCTTCCTGAGGTGTGGGACTCAAAACTAGACAGTTTTCAAAATGGGGCCTAATCAGAGCTTTATAAAGTCTTAGCAGCACTTCACTGCTTTTACATTCTAACCCTCCTGAAATAAATGACAACATTACATTTGCTTTCTTAACCATGGACTCAACATGTAAGTCAACCTTTAGAGAATCCTGTACTCACACTCCCAGATCCCTTTGTACTTTGGCTTTATGAATTTTCTCACCGTTTATAAAATAGTCCTTGCTGGTGTTCTTTTTTTCAAAACATCTGCATGATAACCTAGCAGCTTAGCGAGCTAACCAACTACCTAATCCTTCCAGATCTGGCAGAGGTTCACCTGCACTTCAACCAACATGATCGATTGCTCCTGATGTGGTCTCCTCTTTTTCAGGGAGAAGCCCCCTTCTCCTTATTTGCATCCCCATTAGCCTACTACTTATTCTGAGACAGTGTCCCCTGGTTCTAGAACCACACAGACAAGGGAAACATTATCAAGACGAATAATGGGCATCTTCTAGCCAAAGAGTACCAAATATGAAAGTACAGCAGCATACAGGAATTCCCAGCATTCTTGTCCTCTTCAGCTGGTAGTGACGCTGTTGATTGGGTCATGTGAACAGGATGGATGATGGCTTCATCATAAAAAATATGTTCTACGTCTAGCTTGCTACTGGAGAGAAATTAATTGACCTCACCTGCAATGCAAGAACTTTGTATGGAAGACCTGATGCTTGCCAAGATCAGAGTCAGCAGAAGGGAAATTCTAGGTGGAATCAATGTTCTTGGAGACAAGCAGAGGACAAAATGGCCAGATGGCAGGAAAGAGAGCCTGCCAGAAGAAAAAGACATAAGTAAATCTCAGGCAATGCTTTGCGTCTGTGCCAGCTCTGAATGGGATGGCCACTCTGAATCAACTTCTACAGCCACAACAAATGATGTCAAGTCCAGAAATGAAATACATTCCAGGGACAGTTCATCACGTGAGGCAGGTAAGGAGGTTCTGATTCAGGAGTGGAGGAGCCTCAGCCCTTGACTTTATCCAACAAGTATGAGATTTCTGCTCCCTGGATGAGGTAAAGGGCTGTGGATAGGATGAGCCAGCTGACCACGGCACCATGGTGCAGAAGGCCATTCAAGATGGGGGGAGCAAAAAGACAAGTCGTTATTATAGGGGATTCTATAATTAGGGGGACAGATAGTATCTTTTGTGAGCCAGATTGGGAGTCCCACATGGTGTGTTGCCTGCCCGGTGCCAGGATGCAGGACATCGAGGGTCATAATCTCTGAATTACTGCCCGAGTGACATGCTAATTGGCATGGGGATAAGAAAATTAGGGAAGTAAACATGTGGCTAAGAGATTGATGTGGGAAAGAGGGATTCCATTTCATGGGATATTGGCATCAGCTTTCGAACGGGGGTGATCTGTACCGATGGGATGGCCTCCACCAGAACCGATCTGGAACCAGTGTTCTAGCGAAAAGGATAAATAGGGTGGTCACTTGGACTTTAAACTTGAGTCGGGGGAAGGGAAGGGGAAAGCGACAGCGAGTATGGAGTCAAGTAGAAAGATAAGCAGCAGGTTAGCATGTGTGCAGGGTTTAAGTTCAAGACAGACTAGGAACAAAGCAAAAAAGGAACGATAATTTAGGACATATTACAAGAGATGTTGGAAATCATTAAGTCAAGAAAGTTAGCATTAAGGCACTTTACCTGAATGCTCATAGTATTTGTAACAAAGTAGATGAATTAACAGCACAAATCATCGTGAATGATTATGATGTGGTAGCATCACAGAGATGTAGTTGCAGGGGGTTCAAGACTGACAGTTAAATATCCAAGGATTTACAACTTATCGAAAAGACAGGGAGGTGGGCAGAGGGGGATTGTTAGTTAAGAATGAAATTAAATCTATGGCACTGAATGACATAGGATCAGAGGATGTGGAGTCTAAGTGGGTGGAGTTGAGGAACCACAAAGGCAAAAAAAGTTATGTACAGACCTCCTAACAGTGGTCAGGACCAGGGACACAAGATGTACCAGGAAATAGATAGGGCATGTCAGAAAGGCACGGTCCCGGTGATTATGGGAGACTTGAATATGCAGGTGTACTGGGTGAATTATGTTGCAGGTGGATCAAAAGAAAGGGAATTCATGGAATGCTTTTTGGAACAGGTTGTGATAGACCCCACAAGGGGGGTCTTACTGCTACATAATGAGCCAGACATTATAAAACAGCTTAAAGTAAAGGAACACTTAGGAGGCAGCAATCATAATTTGATAGAGTTCGGTCTACAGTTTGAAAGAGAGAATGCAAAATCGGATGTAATGGTGTGACAGTTAAGTAAAGGTATTTACAGGGGCATGAGAGAGGAACTGATGAAAATCGACTGGAAGCACAGCCTAGCGGTGAAGGCAGTAGAGCTACAATGGCAGGAGTTTCTGGGTGTAACTGAGGACACAGCATAGAGATTCATCCCAAAGAAATTCATTGCCACAGAGCACAGTGGAGATCGGGATGTTAAATGTCTTCAAGGCAAAGATTGATAAATTCTTGATCTTGCAAGGCATTAAGGGCTACTGGGAGAGTGCGGGTAAGTAGAGTTGAAATGCCCATCAGCTATGATTAAAGGGCGGAGCAGACTTGATGGGCTGAATGGCCTTACTTCCACTCCTATGTCTTATGATGTCCCAAGATGGAAGATGGTAACAGGATGTTGGTTGGTACATACAAATGAACAGAGATGCGGTAAAGAACATGGTGAATCTGGGAGGAATGTTCTTCAGAGTCAGTGCAGAATCTATGGCCTCTTTCTGCACAGTAGGGATTCGAGCTCAAGCCTGGATATTGTCCAGGTTTCATTTGTGAATTTTGATGATCATTCTGCAACCATCATGACTTTTCTCAAGTCTAATTTTATTATGTAGGGACGTTCATCAAATGAAACTGTTGAAGATGGTCGAGCCTAAAACACTATCCTGAGGAACACCTGCAGAGATCAGCAAAGCATGTATTTTAATGGAGTGGAGTAAATCTGGAAAGAGCTGAAGACAGGCATCCCATCATGCTGTGAAGGAAACGTACAAGACTGGGAAACACCAAAACTGGTTTGATGAGAATGACCACTCATCCAAGACCTCACTGACAGGAAACGGAAAGCTTTTCCATGGCTGGAAAAGCAATATCACCATGAGGCAAAGACGACAATTCAAACAGCAATGGAGTAGTAATAAAGAAGAACTATGGAAATCAAGAACCAAATGGTGGAGTGGGAAAACTAAGGAACTCATTGCTGATAAGTATGACACCCAGTGCTTCTTCAGTGACACCAAGGCAATATACAGACCCAAAACTGGTGCAGAACAAGAATGGAACCCTTTTGAGAGACAGAAAAAGCATCATCCTTCAATGGAGACAATACTTCAAAAGAACTCGCAAACCATGACACAATCATCACTGAGCATACGTTTGAAGAAATCCCTTACTTCCCCATCAAAGATTTTCTTGGACTCCCACCTAGTGTAGCAGAAGTTGAAACTGCCATCAGATACATGAAGAACAGAAAAGCTGCAGGAGTAGACTGCATTCCAGTACAGATTTTCAAAGTTGGAGGAGCAAAAATCACCCACTATCTCCATCAACTGTTCCTGAAAAATGTGGGACAAAAGAAGAAATCTATGCCAATCTCAGACATGCTACCATCACCAATGTCTTCAAGGAAGAAAACAAAATGGGAACTACCAAGGAATCTCCCTGCTCTCCATCATTGGAATATTGCTGCCCAAATCCTCGGTCAGTGCTTTTTCCCAGATCATTGACAACACTCTTCCTGAAAGCAAGCGTGGCTTCCAACCAAACTGTGGAACTATAGACATGATTTTCACTGTTCAGCAACTCCTAGAGAAATGTCACTCTACACCATCTCCAAGACTTTTGACTCAGTCAGACCGGTTGTCGAGCAAATTTTATCAACATCTTTCATCTCCTCCACGAAAAGTTATCAGTGACAATCCCCACCAACTGAAATATGACAGGATCCTTTTGGGGTCATGACAAGGGTCATGCAGGGGTGGCTTATCACCCCATCTTTTCCTCCATCTTCATTGACACCATTCTTTACCTTGTTCTTCCAAGCATCCCAGTGGCATGGACATTGAAAAGCTTTCTGCTCATCCTGTAGCCAATCTCAATCAGTTGAAATTCAACACTGATCTCACTTGTGAAACTTCAGTATGTGGATGACAATATCATCTCTGCTCTCTCAGAACAGAATCTTCAAGCCTTGCTTAATGCCTTCACAGGAGCATATAGGAGAACTGGCCTCAGCCTCAAGATGACAAATATTTACAAACCCATCCAGGTCAACTTCCAGTCCATCTCTCCATTAAGGTCAACGAAGAAATCCTGCCAAATATGGAACGTTTCCTTTACCTAGAAAGCTACCACTCACTTAAGCCGGACTTTGGATGTGATGTTGAATCCCCACCTTCAGAAGCCCAAGGATGAAAGTCTTTGATGACTGTGACTTCTGTGTTGACACTAAGAACCTTGTGAGTGAGACAATCATTCTTCCAACTCTTCTATGTGTCTCAAAAACTTGGACTACATATAGACCCCACATCAAAACCCTTGAAAAGTACCGCCAACACAATTTGAGATAGATTCTCTGCATCAGCTGAGAAGACAGGTATACTAACATCACTATCCTTTAACTTGCTAACAGTACCACCATCAAGGCCATGATCATCCAATTCTGTTGGGCCAGCACATGCTTTTGATGCTCGAGTTCTAACTGCCAAAGCAAATCTTCTTCAAAGTTTGGGAGAAGATTTGTAGCTCGGGTGCTCGTTGTTGTGGTTCTGTTCGCCGAGCTGGGAGTTTGTGTTGCAAACGTTCGTCCCCTTTCTAGGTGACATCCTCAGTGCTTGGGAGCCTCCTGGGAAGCACTTCTGTGATGTTTCCTCCGGCTTTTATAATGGCTTGTCTCTGCTGCTTCCGGTAGTCAGTTCTTGCTGTCCGCTGCAGTGGCCGGTATCTTATCCCATTCAAGGAAGGCATTCGAATGACAGGAGGATAAAGGAAGTGTTTCAAAGACTCCTCCAATGATTCTCCTAAGAAATCAATGTTGTCAACACATGGGAGACTCTTGCTCAAAAGGAAACCAACTTGGAGGAAACTCTTATGGGAAGGGGCACAATTCTTCAAGAACACCCACTAGCAAGAATTAGTATGGAAAAGGAATGCCAATGGTGTCAAGCGAAGGATGACTTCCATCTTCGAGAAACACCTGCAAAACATTGGATAGAAATGTAGCTCTAGGATCAAGTCTTTCAGGCATATAAGGATCCACAGAATCCCTAAGCAGTGAGAGGGAATTTCCTTGATGGACAAATATACTTATTGGTGAGTATTCACTGATAATTTGAGGCTGAGTACCAGACTTCCACCAGACAACAGTACATGCAAAATTCTCTTGGTTCATTTCTCTCACGTAGCTCAAAGTCCAAAGCAGATGACCTGTGATTTTCCATCTTGAACTCCATCTGCCAGTTTTGCCCTCACAAATTTATTAATCTCTGTTACTTCCAACTTTGACGAGGTAACTGCATGGTTTGGAGTCTCAACCGAAGGTTACCATCTGTCAATGTACAAAGGAACTTTGATTATTCGAACCTTATCGAATGTTCAGATAATCGAATGCCAGATAACACAGTTTATCCAAGCATTGGGGCCTTGCGATTTTGTTCTAATAATCCGAAATTCGGATAATCGACATTTCTCAAAACAGCACTCCCTCAGCACCGACCCTCCGACCGTGCGGCGCTCCCTCAGCGCCGACCCTCCGACCGTGCGGCGCTCCCTCAGCGCCGACCCTCCGACAGTGCGGCGCTCCCTCAGCACCGACCCTCCGACAGTGCGGCGCTCCCTCAGCACCGACCCTCCGACAGTGCGGCGCTCCCTCAGCACCGACCCTCCGACAGTGCGGCGCTCCCTCAGCACCGACCCTCCGACAGTGCGGCGCTCCCTCAGCACCGACCCTCCGACAGTGCGGCGCTCCCTCAGCACCGACCCTCCGACAGTGCGGCGCTCCCTCAGCACCGACCCTCCGACAGTGCGGCGCTCCCTCAGCACCGACCCTCCGACAGTGCGGCGCTCCCTCAGCACCGACCCTCTCCCAGTGTCTACTCCCTCAGCACTGACCCTCCGACAGTGCCCACTCCCTCAGCACCGACCCTCCGACAGTGCGGCACTCCCTCAGCACCGACCCTCCGACAGTGCGGCACTCCCTCAGCACCAACCCTCCGACAGTGCGGCACTCCCTCAGCACCGACCCTCCGACAGTGCGGCACTCCCTCAGCACCGACCCTCCGACAGTGCGGCACTCCCTCAGCACCGACCCTCCGACAGTGCGGCACTCCCTCAGCACCGACCCTCCGACAGTGCGGCACTCCCTCAGCACCGACCCTCCGACAGTGCGGCACTCCCTCAGCACCGACCCTCCGACAGTGCGGCGCTCCCTCAGCACTAACCCTCTCCCAGTGTCTACTCCCTCAGCGCCGACCCTCCGACAGTGCGGCGCTCCCTCAGCGCTGACCCTCCGACCGTGCGGCGCTCCCTCAGCACCGACCCTCCGACAGTGCGGCGCTCCCTCAGCACCGACCCTCCGACCGTGCGGCGCTCCCTCAGCACCGACCCTCCGACCGTGCGGCGCTCCCTCAGCGCTGACCTCTGACCTGAAACCTGGGCTCGTCCTGAACCCGCTAAGCGTCGCGCTCCGTTTCCATGGTTACTGTGTGGTACTCACCGGGTTGCCGAGCAGCCGAGCTCGGTACTTACTGGGGAGCATCACCCCTTCGACCTTTGCTGTCTCGGCCTTTCCTTCAGACACTCGCCCTCCGTCTTTCTCTCCTTTCCCCGTTACAATTGTCCGTTCTCAAGACGACTCCCTCGCCCGTGGTCCTGACAACAGCCTCTTCCGGTGCTGGCGGTGCCCACACATTACCTTCCCCCAACAACCAGAGCCGCCTCTGCCATATCCTCCCCCCCCGCGTCCCCAGCAAACGTTGATACACCCAAAAACTGTATTGCCTGCAGTATTGAAAGTCTTGTGATTTGATCAATGGTAATCATTTATTATGCAAAATACAGAACTCAAAATCTCAATGGTAAGATGTCTCAACGGAATCCCACTCACGGTCTTTGTTCTCTTACATTCTGGTATTAAGTAAGAATGTAATATTGTGAGAGATTTTACAATCAAATTGTAGGATTGATTTCACTGTTTGGTAAACAAATAGTGACGGGCGAACAACGCACCACAAAGGAGCAGAATTCCTTATTTGTCCTCCAACTCCGTTTTGATTAGTTCATGCCAATTCTCCTTCTCTCGATGCCCCTTTACATGTAAATTGATAATTGATTCAGAAAACAGGTGATTTATGGAGTTATACAGCACTGAAACAACTCCTTTGGTACCACTTGTTCACGTCGACTAGATCTGATCGAATCCCATTTGCCAGTATTTGGTCCACATCCCTCTAAGACCATCCTATTCAAGTAACCATCCAAAAGCTGTTTAAATGATGTAATTGTGCCAGCCTCTACCACTTCCTCTGCCAGCTTGTTCCTCACATGCATCACTCTCTGCATGAATCGGTTGCCCCTTAGGTCCCTTTTAAGATTTTCCCCTCATACCCTCCAGTTTTGGACTCTCCTACCCTGAGGAAAAGACCTTGGCTATTCATCCTATCCATGCCTCTCATAATTTTATAAACCTGTACAAGGTCATCCCTCAGCCTTCGATGCTCCAGGAAAAAAAGCGCCAGCCTATTCAGCCTCTTGCTGTCGGAAGCGGCAGATTCAAACCACTATAAATGCCGGAAGAATCAGCACAGAAGTGCTTCACAGGAGGCTCCCAAGCACTGAAGATGTCACCTAGAAAAGGGACGAAACGTTGACAACAAAAACTCCCAACTCGGCATATTCAGCCTCTCCCCTAAGCTCAAGTCCTCCAATCTCAGCAACATCCTTCCAAACTTTTCCTAACCCTTTCAAGCTTAACAACGTCCTTTCTATAATAGGGAGACCAGAATGATGAGTTTATCAGCTAAATATGATTAGATTAGATTAATTACAGTGTGGAAACAGGCCCTTCGGCCCAACAAGTCCACACCAACCCACCCAGACCCATTCCCCTACATTTATCCCTGCACCTAACACTACGGGCAATTTAGCGTGGCCAATTCACCTAACCTGCACATTTTTGGACTGTGGGAGGAAACTGGAGGAAACCCACGCAGACATAGGGAGAATGTGCAAACTCCACACAGTCAGTCGCCTGAGGTGGGAACTGAACCCGGGTCTCTGGCACTGTATGGATAGATAGAGTGGACAAATAGGACTTTCCTCCAAATGCTGAAGATTTTTCAATGTAAGTATAAGAAGACCAAATCATAGGTAGCATTTCGGTATGGCTTCACCAATATCAAATATAGCTGTGGTGAAACCCACCCTATTGTTATGCTCCATTCCCCCTTGCAATAAATGCCAATGTTCTGTTTTCCTAATCATCTCAGCCCATGAACAATGCTACAGGTGCTCCTCAGGGTGGGCATTATGATACTGTTGTGAACATGCCAAAGACCATTCACAACCTGAGAAAATTAGACACCACTTTTTTTATACCACTTTGACAGATAACTTTAAATGAACTTGGTCAGGCATAGTATAAGAGACCTCTGGAGCAGTGGGGATCAATACCTAGGCTTCCTGGTCCAGAGGCAGGGACATTATCATTGTACCTGAAAATCTAATTTGAGCTCAGAAAAAATGAGAGGCAATCTGGCTCAATTACTTAGGGTTCTTGACAGTACTTGACAGCAGTGATGCTGGCAGGAAGATCCCCCTCATGGGAAAGTTGACAATAAGTGAATAGTTTAAAACTGAGCTGTCTGCCGTTAAGATGGAGAAGGGGAAGAATTTCTTCTCTCAGAAGAATGGAAAACTTTGGAATGCTTTTACACAAGGAGCAGTGGAGCCTGAGTGAGACATTTTAATCTACAATAATTATGAAGGAGCAGGAAATTCAGATCAACAAGAAGCTGAATGAATGGTGCAGCAGATTCAAATGGTTGGATAGCCCACTCCTATTTCTTTTGCTTTTTAGCTCAATCAATGGAGAGCTTTCTCTAAGTTGTAATATATTTATGTAATGGCAACGACTCACACTTCCTTTCTGGAATTCAGCTCTTTTGACAATGTTTAGAACCAGACTTTAATGGAAATAGCTCGAGAAACTCAGCTGGTTTGGTAGAATATGTGGAGAGAAAACAAAGTGAATGTTTCAGAGCCAGTGACCCTTCTTCAGAACTGACTGCAGCTAGAAAAAGCTTAGATTGTATGCTGAAGATGGAGGTGGGTGAGGAAAGAGTAAAGAATAAGTGGAGATGGTGATTTCCTTGCAGGCTGCAAGGAACATGTTAGGCGAGGGACAAGTCCTGCAGGTGGTTTATAAACCACATCAGAGAGTGCAGTCACGGAGCTGAGCAGGTCCATGGTTGGGTTGACAAGATGGAGTAGGGAAAGAAGGAAAGAGAGAGACATGGAGAAAGAATGTTAGGAGGAAATCAATTTGAGTTCAGGAGGATCATTTCAAAGGCTAACAATTAGACCAATGTCATCTTTTCCTTTCGGGATAAATCATTAAAAGATTAGATTAGATTACTTACAGTGTGGAAACAGGCCCTTCAGCCCAACAAGTCCACACCGACCCTCCAAAGAGCAACCCACCCAGACCCATTCCCCTACATTTACCCCCTCGCCTAACACTACAGGCAATTTAGCATGGCCAATTTACCCAACCTGCACATCTTTGGACTGTGGGAGGAAACTGGAGCACCTGGAGGAAACCCACGCAGACACAGAGAGAATGTGCAAACTCCACATAGATAGTTGCCTGAGGCAGGAATTGAACCCAGGTCTCTGGCGCTGTGAAGCAGCAGTGCTAACCACTGTGCCACCATGCCACCCCAAAGGCTCTGATGTAATCCTGACTGACCATCTGGTAACATTTTAAAATAAAATAGCTGATGATTTCAGCACCTTAGCCACTTCTACAAGTGATAAAGTTGGACAGGAAGTGAATCCAAAGTGTCTTTACAAGACCTCAGATATCAGACTAGCAGCTCTGGGATCCAGTCCAGCTCAGAGAGATGGGACTGAAGTGTTCCTGTCTGGACATGTTCTGTGAAATGAGAGCAAATTGACTACAAGAATGTACAGACTAAGATCAGAAAAGCTTCATGTTCAATATGAACACAGTGAGTGGAAGGATCCTGAGAATGGGTAACACTTACAGGTGGGTCACAGGGCAGTATCAACCGGCCTTTGAAATCTGGAATCAGGAACCCAATTCACGTTAAGTGACTCATCCCAGCTCTATCCAGTCCCACGCACATGACTGCGTCGAGTGGATAATTTAGAATGGAGATATATATCATAAAGAGGCAGCCCTGCAGCTTCACAAGGGCAGCACTTGAGGAATTCACTCACAATGAATGGAGCTGATTTCGTAATAATACTCAAACTCTGAAACCATAAAGGGTGACACCAGCACAATTTCTGAGTGAGGCACTTTCTCTGATGGAGGAAGTGAGGTCTGCAGATGCTGGAGATCAGAGCTGAAAATGTGTTGCTGGAAAAGCGCAGCAGGTCAGGCAGCATCCAAGGAACAGGAAATTCGACGTTTCGGGCATAAGCCCTTCATCAGGATTCCTGATGAAGGGCTTATGCCTGAAACATCGAATTTCCTGTTCCTTGGATGCTGCCTGACCTGCTGCGCTTTTCCAGCAACACATTTTCACCACTTTCTCTGATGGGTCAGATATTTCAAATGTCCTCAGCAAGAATAGTCACCAGGTGTTCCAGAAATGCAAGCACAGCATGATTAATGATAGCTGGGTGGCTTCTATTTGTTCTTATCTTTACTATAGAGAATAAGAAAATGAACCAGGGACAGTTTAAAAAAAAAGAGTGAATCCTTAGAAGCATATAAAGGCAGTAAGAGTATACTTAAGAGGGAAATCAGAATGGCAAAAAAGGGACATGAGATAGCTTTGGCAAATAGAATTATTGAGAATCCAAAGGGTTTTTACAAATACATTAAGGACAAAAGGGTAACTAGGGAGTGAATAGGGCCCCTCAAAGATCAGCAAGGCGACCTTTGTGTAGAGCCACAGGAGATGGGGGAGATACTAAACGAGTTGTTGTGGTTCTGTTCGCCGAGCTGGGAATTTGTGTTGCAGACATTTCGTCCCCTGTCTAGGTGACATCCTCAATACTTGAGAGCCTCCTGTGAAGCGCTTCTGTGATGTTTCCTCCGGCATTTATAGTGATTTGTACCTGCCGCTTCCGGTTGTCAGTTCCAGCTGTCCGCTGCAGTGGCCAATATATTGGGTCCAGGTCGATGTGCTTCTTGATTGAATCTGTGGATGAGTGCCATGCCTCTAGGAATTCCCGGGCTGTTCTCTCAGAAAAGGACATGGAAGGTATAGAATGTCGGGAAATAGATGGTGATATCTTGAAAAATGTCCATATTACAGAGGAGGAAGTGCTCGATATCTTGAAATATATAAAAGTGGATAAATCCCCAGCAACTGATCAGGTGTACCCTAGAACTCTGTCGGGAGCTAGGGAAGTGATTGCTGGGCCCCTTGCTATTTGCATCATTGATAGTCACAGGTGGGGTGCCAGAAGACTGGAGGTTGGCTAATGTGGTGCCCCAATAAAGAAGGGTGGTAACGACAAGCCAGTAAACTATAGACCAGTGAGCCTGACCTCGGTGGTGAGCAAGTTGTTGGAGGGAATCCTGAAGGACTGGATGTACCTGTATTTGGAAAGACAAGAACTGATTAGGGATAGTCAACATGGTTTTGTGTGTGGGAAAGCATGTCTCACAAACTTGATTGAGTTTTTTGAAGAAGTAACAAAGAGGATTGATGAGAGCAGAGGGATAGATGTGATGTATGGACTTCAGTAAGGCGTTCAACAAGGATCGCCAAAGGAGACTGGTTAGCAAGGTTAGATGTCATGGAACACAGGGAGAACTAGCCATTTGGATACAGGACTGGCTCAAAGGTAGAAGACAGAGGGTGGTGGTGAGGGTTGTTTTTGAAACTGGAGACCCGTGACCAGTGAAATACCCCAAGGATCGGTGCTGGATCCACTACTTTTTGTCATTTAATTAAATAATTTGGATGTGAACATATGAGGCATACTTAATAAGTTTGCAGATGACACCAAAATTGGAGGTCCAATGGAAAGCAAAGATAATTACCTCAGATTACAACGAGATCTTTATCGGATGGGCCAATGGGCTGAGAAATGGCAGATGGAGTTTAATTCAGATAAATGCGAGGTGCTGCATTTTGGGAAAGCAAATCTTAGCAGGACTTATACTCTTAATGTTAAGGTCCTAGGGAGTATTGCTGAACAAAGAAACCTTGGAGTGCAGGTTCATAGCTCCTTGAAAGTGGAGTCGCAGGTAGATAGGATAGTGAAGAAGGCGTTTAGTATGCTTTCCTTTATTGATCAGCGTATTGAGTACAGGAGTTGGGAGGTCATGTTGTGGTTGTACAGGACATTGATAGGCCACTTTTGGAATATTGTGTGCAATTCTAGTCTTCTTCCTATCAGAAAGATGTTGCGAAACTTGAAAGAGTTCAGAAAAGATTTGCAAGGATATTGCCAAGATTGGAGGATTTGAGTTACAGGGAGAGGTTGAACAGGCTGGGGCTGTTATCCCTGGAGCGTCGGAGGCTGAGGGGTGACCTCATAGAGGTTTATAAAATCAAGAGGAGCATGGATAGGATAAATAGACAAAGTCTTTTCCCTGGGGTGGGGGAGTCCAGAACTAGAGAGCATAGGTTTAGGGTGAGAGGAGAAAGATATAAAAGAGACCTAAGGTGCAACTTTTCCACGCAGAGGGTGGTACGTGTTTGGAATGAGCCATCAGAGGAAGTGGTGGCGGCTAGTACAGTGGCAAAATTTAAAAGGCATCTGGATGGTTACATGCATAAGAAGGGATTGGAAGGATATGGGCCAGGTGCTGGCAGATGGGACTAGACTGGGTTGGGATATCTGGTCGGCACGGACAAGTTGGACTGATGGGTCTGTTTCCATGCTGAACATCTCTATGACTGTGACTTTACCCATCACCAAACATGTCCCTGATCCATGCAAACCACCAACCAAATATCACCCATATTGTGATTCTTCCGCGTCTCTGAAGATATGTGTTTTACAGGGATACAGGGCAAAAGTGTCTCTCCTAACCAAAGACTCATCCAACACCCAAGTCACCAGGAGTCACACATAAATTTCAGTTAGCTATTTAATAGATGTTGAACTTCATTAATTATCCTCTCTGGACCCATCCTCTCTGACCCTCACCCTCACTCCATGACAACTCCGGACCATAGACCTCATTTCCTGATTCTCTCTCTCTCTCTCTCCCCACCTCCCTCCAGACTCTGACCTTTCTCTCTCGCTTTATCCAGTCAGTGACCCTCTTTCTCTCTCTTTCCCCATTCTGGGCACTGATCCCCATCTCTCTCTCTCTCCGAACAGTGACTCCAATCTCTCTCTTTCTCCTGTCACTGGTTCCCATCTCTCTCTTTCTCCAGGCACTGATCTCCATCTCTCTCTCTCTCTCCGAATAGTGATCCCCATCTCTCTCTTTCTCCGGGCACTGACCCTCATCTCTCTCTTTCTCCAGGCACTGATCCCCATCGCCCTCCCTTTCTCTGAACAGTGATCCACACCTGTCTTTCCGCGGACACTGAACCCCACCTCCCACTTTCTCCAGGCACTGATCCCCACCTCCCACTTTCTCCAGGCACTGATCCCCATCTCCCTCTCTCTCTCCAGGCACTGATCCCTATCTCCCACTTTCTCTGGGCACTGACCCCATCTCTCTGTCTCTGTCTCTCTCTCTCCGAACACTGAAGCTATCAATCTCTATGAGTGTGCACATCTCTATGACTCTATGACTTTACCCACCAGAAAACATGTCCCTGACCTATACAAACCACCAAACAAATATCACCCATACTGTGATTCTTCCACCTCTCTGAAGATATGTGTTTTACAGGGATACAGGTCGATAGTATCTCTCCTAACTAAACACTCACCCAAGTCACCAGGATTCACACACAAATTTCAGCTAGCTATTTAATAGATGTGAACTTCATTAATTAACCCTCTCTCTGGCCAGACATTGGACCCATCGCTCTGACCCTCTCAACACCTAGACACTTGCCCTCACTCCATGGCCATCTACAGACAACAGACCTCATTTCCTGATGCTCTCTCTCTCACAGGACACTGACCTCAACTCCCCACCAACCCTCTTCTCTCCCCAGCCAGTCTCTCTTTCTCTTTCTCTCCCTCTCTCACACCCTCCGCCCCAACGTCCCTCCAGACACTGACCTCTCTCTCTCTCTTTCAGAACATTGATGCTCTCTCTCTCTCACTTTATCCAGTCAGTGACTCTCTTTCTCTTTGTTTCCCCATTCCGGGTGCTGATCCATATCTCTCTCTCTCTCAGACACTGATCCCCATCTCCCACTTTCTCTGGATACTGATCCCCAGTTCACACTTTCTCCAGACCCTGAACCCCATCTCTCTCAGAACTCTGTACACACAACATGAACCTCTTTCTCTCTATCTCCAGAAACCAACAACACCAAGCACCCCTATCCCTCTGACTGTGGCACTGATCCCCATCTCTTTCTTTCTCTGGATACTAATCCCCATGTCCCACTTTCTCCGGGCACTGATCCCCATCTCTCTCTTTCCCCAGACACTGATCCCCATCTCTCTTTCTCTCTCTCCGAACACTGAACCTATCACTCTATGAGTGTGCACATCTCTATGAATTCTTGACTTTACCATCACAATACATGTTCCTGATCCATACTACCCACCAACCAAATATCACCCATACTGTGATTATTCCGCCTCTCTGAACATATGTGTTTTACAGGCATACAGGTCGATAGTATCTCTCCTAACCAAAGACTCACCCAAGTCACCAGAAGTAACACATAAATTTCAGCTAGCTATTTAATAGATGTTGAACTTGATCAATTAACCCTCTTTCTGGCCAGACATTGGACCCATCGCTCTGACCTTCTCAACACCCAGACACTTGCCCTCATTCCATGACCATCTACAGACAATAGATCCAATTTACTGATTCTCTCTCTCTCTCTCTCACAGGACACTGACCTCATCTCCCCAACAATCCCCTTTTCTCTCCAGCCAGTCTCTCTCTCTCTACCCCCACCTCCCTCCAGACACTGACCTCTCTTTCGCTTTATCCAGTCAGTGACCCTCTTTCTCTCTCCCCATTCTGGGCGCTGATCCCCACCTCTCTCTCTCTCCGAACAGTAATCCCCATCTCTATCTTTCTCCGGAAACTGAGCCCCATCTCTCTCAGAACTCTGTATACACATGAACCTCTTTTTCTCAATCTCCAGAAACCAACACCACCAAGCAGCCCTCTCCCTCTGACGATGGCGCTTTCTGAGTGCAATGATGCTGGGGCGGTGGCCTGTGCCCCTCTGCTGCTGATTGGGAGACGCCGAGGCCGAGCCTCCTTAAGAAGCGGCTGTGTGCAGCCGCCGAGCCTCTGTCTGTTCTGATGTGCAGTTTGCAGAGTGCTTTCCTGCGGTGGGCTGTGTTCCTGCTGCCGCCTCCTCAGCGGGACTCGCTGCCGCACGGCGGCTTCATCTTCTGGGATAAGCCTAAACCCCAGGATCCATGGAACGGCCCGGGCCGGGCCCCGCCTCGGGGCGGGCGGAGGGAGGTTCCCGACAGAATCGGCCCGCCCTCGGTAGCACCATCCGGCCTGGGCCTCGGAGATACGGCTCCCCATCCGCCCTCTGCCGACCTCCGGAGCCTGGGGAACCCCGAGCGGTCGCTGATGGAAGACGCTACACTTTCCCGGCTGCAGGGGCCTGAGCCCCCCGGCTCCCAGCTCTCTCACCCCGGGGATGTGAGTCCTTCTCCCACCGTCCGAATTCAAGTGGCGCCGGCCGAGGAAGAGCTACTTAGCCCCGAGAAACCGAGTCGCAGCCGCGGGGAAACTTCCCGGTGAGGATAGAGGGGATGGGGCGGTGAGATGCTGGGCTGGGAGGGAGGGAGGGGGCAGTGAAGATGGAGCTGGCTGAGTTAGTCGCTACTACAGAAACCACTCCGTCTTATCACACACCCCGCCTTTATCTTGCAAGTTTTCTCCTTTTCAGGTCTTCATCCAATTCTTTACTGAAAGCCCAAAATGAATCTGTACAAGGCGGTCCATTCTCGATCCTGGCCTATTGCTATGTTTGTTTTAAAACAAACTGTTCCGCTGATTCTGCCAGCGGAATGGATTGAAAGTGGATGAAAAGGTGTGGGCTTAAATGGAAAAGGGGAATAGATAGTTCAAAACGAAAGGACAGTGAGAGAAATATCGCTTTTGATATGAGGACAAGCTAAAAGATACAATTTGATCAAACAGGAGCGAAACATTTAAAAATTGAGCGCAAGGTTCCCTGTAATGTAAGCGATCTTCGACACATTGCGGTCTGGATCCAGAAACCGCTGCTGCGCATAAACCTTGAAGGACCGCAGTGGCAAGAAATGATGTAGGGAACGTGGGTTGAGAATGTTCTTCATATAAACAAAGTATAGGGAAGAAATTGAGCGAGTTGCAACCGCAAATTCACCTTCAAGGCGAGAACATGGTAACTACTACAGAGACGGTTTCAAAATGATCAGGTCTAGAAATTAAATATACCAGGAGAAAATTCAGTGATAAAAGGTAATTGGAAATAACGAAGTCGAGAATCGAGGTGAAAACGATTTCTCACACAAATAGGTGTATTCAGTAAGTGTGCATTATGTAAGTACTAAAAAAACTTGTGCAACAATGTAGTAAAGGCTGCATAACTTTTGAGTACTTTGCCTTTCCTATAGGATAGGCGGACCAGCACATACCAAATATAGTCATTATTTGGAGACTATCACCTGATGAAGGAGCGTCGCTCTGAAAGCTAGTGTGCTATCAATTAAACCTGTTGGACTATAACCTGGTGTTGTGCTTTTTAACTAAGAAAAATAGGACCGTGTGCTCCCAGGCTCTTCTGCACCAATATATCTGCAACTGTTTGTACGCTAATGAGTTGGAGAGAGGAAACAAATGTTTAGTAGCCCGACTTGCAGGTGAGACAAATGTAGGTAGAAAGGTAAGTTGAGAGGGATACAAACAATTTGAGATATTAATAAGTTGTGTAAATGGGCAAAAAGTTAGTAAATAGAGTACAAACGGTGGAAAATCTGGTTACCTTTAGATGAACAATATAACAGAACATTATTTAAAAGAAACAAGCTTCAGGAAGCTGTAACACAGAGACTTGATGTTACTTGTGTATGAAATAACAAAGCTAGCGCACAAGTGAAGCAGGTAATTGGAAAGGCTAATTGAATTTTGGCCCTTATTTCAAAGGGCTGGAGTGGGACATCTTGCTACAAATGTTCGAGGTCAGAAATCACATGACACCAGGTTATAGTCCAAAAGAAATAGGAGTGGAAGCAAGGCCATTCAGCCCATCGCGTCCACTCGCCATTCAATCATGGCTGATGGGCATTTCAACGCCTGCACTCTCCCCATAATCCTTAACCTTGCAAAGAATTAAGGGATTAAGAATTTATCAATCTCTGTCCAACAGGTTTACTTGAAATCAAAGCTTTTGGAGCACTGCTCCTTAGTCAGGTGAAATTACATAAGTGGAATGTGATCTGTAGCCTTTCCAGGATCATCTCTGCAGACACTTGATGTCTGTTGATATGTATGATCATCTTGGAGATCCCCTCCACCTGATGAAGGGGCTATGTTATGAAAGCTTGTGGTTTCAAATAAACCTGATCAACTAAGACTTAGTGTCATGTGATTTGACTTGTCCACCCCAGTCCAACATAACATCACCACATCATGGCTAGAGCTGTATGCTGATGAGACCAATGTGGAGTACTGTGAACAATTTTGGTCTCTTAAAAAGAGACTTTCATTGGAGGCTATTCGGAGAAGATTCACCAGAATGATTGCTGGTATGGACAGATGATCCTGTGAGCAAAGATCTAATAGGTTGGGATTCTAGTCACTGGAGTTTGAAGAAGGACAAGTGATATCAATGAAACACAAGATTCTTCAGGGGCTTGACAGGGTAAATGCTGAGAGAATGTTTTCCATAATGTCTTGAGACCAAAGGGCCATGGCCTTAGAATGGCACCAAATTATAAACGATGAGGTATTTAAGTGTTAGGAATCTTTGGAACACCTTGTCAGGGAGTTGTAGGGGCAAAGTCCTCTGTATATTTAAGGGTGACATAAATTCTTGATCAGTAGGGTAGTAGGCAGGAAATTGGAAGAGTGTTGGATCAGCCATAGGCAGGCTGAACAGTCTATTCCTGCTTATTCTTATGGTCTTTAAAAGTTAACATGGTGGCATGTAATATTACAGTAATAGGAAGCGATGGACCAGATTTAGTTAACAAATACTTAGAATATTTCACTATTGGTGGTTCAATGCTCACTTCAACTGGATTGGAGAAAGACTAACTTAGGTAAATCTTTTGATGGGTAAAATTACTGCTCATTTGTATTCAGAACTGTTTTGGCATAACCACAGTTCTATTTGACAAAAGCAATAGCAGTTGATCATCTGAAGAGGTGTAGGCCAATATAAAACCAAAAAAAATACAAACCACTCTTGGCAATTGGAAAAGCAGCAAAAATGCAAAGGATAACCAAACGATAACTGGTGCAACAAATAGTATTAAACTTTTGCTAACAGTACAAAATCAACACCTTTTTATAACTAATTTAAATAAGAGGATGGTCAAGTGAAATGTGACCACATAAATTTGTAACTTTGGTAGTTAATGAAAATGAGGAATTCTGTATTTATAGGAAGGATGTCAATATGCTACATATCTGAATTTGTCCCTGAGTGCTGACAGCTTGGAAGTGATGGTTGGTTGTCTTTGAAGCAACTCTAAATCACAGTTTAAGTATAAAGTTGAATATTTAAGTGAAATAATTTTGTTTTTAACTTGAAACAAATCCAAAGAACTACAAATATTGGAAATCAAACAAACAAATTGATGGGAAAATGAGGTCTGGCAGCATGTGGTGAGAAAACACTTATGACCCAAGACATTAATTCTGCTTTCTATCCACAGATTCTGAAGGACTGGAATTTACCCAACAATTTTTCATTTTGTATTTGTTTAACTCTGGTAAACTGTGTTCCATTGTTGAGTATATTACAGACTTAAACTCAATTCTTTTTGGATTGGGAGTTGAAGTTTGGGAAACAGGCAGCAAAGCAGAGGTAGAAGTAGCCATGATCATATTGAGGTCGCAGGCTCAAAGGGTCAAATGGCCTACTATTTATCTTCTCTCATTCTCGTGTGCTTTTTCAAGTGCCTCATTCAGTGGAGCAGAGGATGAACTGGACATGAACTGGAGATCGCCTGAACCTGAGCTAATACAAAAACTAATTGCTCAGATTGAATATTACCTTTCTGATGAGAACCTGGAGAAAGATGCATTTCTTCTGAAACATGTGAGAAGAAATAAAATGGGATATGTCAGTGTTAAACTACTGACCTCCTTCAAAAAGGTATGTTTCAATATTGGAGAATGGTTGAGGTAAAATATTTTTTAAAATGTGATCAAAGTAGCAGTTTATTTTTGGTGATAAATACTGAACTGCACTCCTTAGACTGAAGTGGAATCTGTACACAGTACAAATGTAACTACTTGAATTAGGTTTTCAAGAATCTAGCTCTCCACTCGGGATGAATAATGTTGCATGCTATGTCACATTACCTCCACCGTACAGGGAAAAAAATTCTTTAATCTCAAGTCTGTACTGGTTAAAGACAAACACCTAACAATTCTAATCCCTCATATATGAATTAAGCTTTTGGATTGCATTAAAATCTTTGAATTTTCTTATTCTTGACTAAATCATTAACTCTGCCTGAAATGAGTGGGTGCTGGTGAATTTGTGTCCATGAAATGCCTTTCACAAATTTCTACAAATCAATGGGAAATGGTGGTCAGTGGTAATGTCATTAGGCAAGTAATTTAGACTAATGCTCCAGAAACGTTAGTTCAAATGTCACCAATGAGGTGGGGGGATTGAATTCAGTTAACCCGGAAAATAAAATTAGCCTTTAAATGCCAAACTTATTTGAATTGCATTCACCCAATGATTGCTTCCATTCAAAAAGACCATAAGACGTGGAGCAAAAATTAGGCCGTTCAACCCATAGTCTGCTCACCCATTCAGTCATGGCTGATAAGTTTCTCAACCCCATTCTCCTGTTTTCACCCTGTAACCCTCCATCTCCTTGACAATCAAGAACCTATCTATCTCAATCTTAAATATACTCAATGACCTGGTCTCCACAGCCTTCTAGGAGAAAGTGAGGTCTGCAGATCAGCTGAAAATGTTGCTGGAAAAGCGCAGCAGGTCAGGCAGCATCCAAGGAACAGGAAATTCGACGTTTCGGGCATAAGCCCTTCATCATTCCTGATGAAGGGCTTATGCCCGAAATGTTGAATTTCCTTCCTTGGATGCTGCCTCACCTGCTGCGCTTTTCCAGCAACACATTTTCAGCTCCACAGCCTTCTATGACAATGAATTCCACAGATTCACCATTCTCTGGCTGAAGTTTCTCTTCTGTTCTAGAAGGTGTTTCCTTACTCAAAGGCTGTGTCCTAGTCTCTCCTACCAATGGAAACTGTCCACAATATTCAATATGTTCCAATTTGAGCCCCTTCCCAACTCCATCGAATATAAATCCACAGTCCTCAAACATTGGAGGAGAAAGTGAGGACTGCAGATGCTGGAGATCAGAGCTGAAAGTGTTGCTGGAAAAGCACAGCAGGTCAGGCAGCATCCAAAGAGCAGGAGAATTGACGTTTTGGGCATGAGCCCTCATTCCTGAAGGGCTTATGCATGAAACGTCAATTCTCCTGCTCTTTGGATGCTGCCTGACCTCCTCAAACATTGTTCAGGTAAAGCTTTTCATTCCTGGGCCATTCCAGTGAACCTCCTCTGAACGTGCTCCAGGGCCAGTATATCCTTCCTGAGATATGGGGCCCAAAACTGTGCACAATACTCTAAATTTGGTCTGAGCAGAGCCTTGTACAGCCTCAAACTTTTATATTCAAGTCTTCAAAATAAATGTCATCATTGCATTTGCCTTCCCTGACTACTGACTCAACCTGCAAGTTTACCTTGAGAATCCTGGACTAGAACTCCAGTCTCTTTGAACTTTAGACTTTTGAATTTTCTCCCCATTTAGAAAATAGTCCATGCCTCCATTCTTCTTACCAAAGTGCATGACCTCCGACTTAGCCATGTTGTACTCCATCTGCCACTTCTTTGCCCATTCTCCTAACCTGCCCAAATGCTTCTGCAGTCTCTGTACCTCAATGTTACCTGTTCCTCTACCTATCTTTGCATCGTCTGCAAACTTAGCCAGAATGCACTCAGTTCCTTCATCTCGTTCGTTAATGTATAAAGTGAAAAGGTGTGGTCCCAACACAACCTTGTGGAACACCACTTGGCACCAGCTGACATCCTGAGAAAGACCCTTTTTATCCCTACCCTCTACTTTCTGCCAGACAGCCAAGCTTCTAAGCATGCTAGCACCTTATCAGAGGCCGCCTTGAAATCCAGATAGCTAATATCTATTGGCTCCCCTTGGTCTGACCAGCTTGTCCTCAAAGAACTCTGGCAGATTTCAGGCATGACCTCCCCTTGATGAAACCATGCTGACTTTGCCCTATTTTGCCATACACATCCAAGTATTCAGAAATCTCACCCTTCACAATGGATTCCAGGATTTGCCCATGACCAGGGTTAGGGAATTGGTCTGTAATTCTGACTTTTGCCTTACTCTCTTTTTAAACAAGGGCCTCATGTTAGTGACTTTCCAGTCCTCTGAGACCATCCATGATTCTAGTGATTATTGAAAGGTCAGCACTAACCCCTCAACTACCTTTTCAGTTACCTCCCTTAGAATTCAAGGGTGTAGTCCATCTGGTCCAGGTGATTTCTCCATCTTTAGGGCATTTAGTTTTTTTTTTTGAGCACCTTCTTGGTGATGGTCAACATACTCAGCTCTGCCCCCCTCACGCTCTTGAAGTTTTAGGATATTACCCATGTCTTCTACTGTGAAGACTGGCACAGTTAAAACTCTAACTTCAAAAAGTAGTATTCTAAAACACAAACTATGAACTCAATAAGTGCAACACTCTGCTCATTGAAAATATGCAGTAACATTTTACATGGAGTTTAGGGGACAGAACAGGATTTTGATTGCCATCTCCTACAAATACTCCTATTGAATTTCTTCAGCATTTTATCTGATTTTACCTTGATCATCCCTATACCAATTCAAAGTGGAAACATTTCAAATTCTCACATGAATGACTTAAATTAGTTGTAATCCTTTTATAAATTCAATGAATATTAATTGGTTCACAATGTCTTTATCTTTTCATTGGATGTGAGCATTGCTGGTTTTGCCAACATTTTGTCACCCATCCCTAATTCCTCAAGGTGGCAAAAATGTTACCTTGAACTGCTGCTGTCTGTCTGTCTGGTGTAAGTACATCCATAAAGCTAGAGGGAAATCCAGGATTTTGACTCAGCAACTGAAGGAATATTAAGTTATAGTTCCAAGACTGCGTGGTGTGGCTTCCTAGGGAACTTGCAGGTGGTGGTACTGCCACACCTGCTGTTCTATCCTCCTAAGTGGTAGAAGTTGTGGTGATATGTATTGTACACAGTGAGCAGTTACAGCTATTAGGTGTGATACTTAATTAGGAATATTTTAGTTACACTTCCGACAGTTTTTGGAGCTCTGACTTTGCAATTGATTCTCCAATCTTGATGGAATTTGCGTAACATTACATTTGACACGCATTTGGAAGGTCAATTTGTAATCTGATTCCAATGTTCTTCTGTTAGTGCACACCAGATTATTCAAACTCTGAAATACTTTTTCATCATTCCCTAATCGTTCAGTTACCATTTATTCCTACTTGCTCATTCATAACACTTCAATCTCATTAGGTATCCAAATGTTTCCTGCTCTGAATACCAGTGCCTATGGCCTTGACAGCCATCCTAAACTGATCTAGAATCGTACCCAATATCCAAGCTGACCCTTCAGAATCAGTAAATTTTAGGTTCCCCTACAGAAATGAAACATTATCATTTCAAAAATTAAAGGTGTAAAGAAGTTGAGGGTATCTTCAGGTTGTGAAAAGTGCAACATAAATAATTATGCTGTTAATGAAAAAGCCTTAATGAATTGGACAGGTTCTCCAATGGTGCAGGTGCCATAACATGCTTTGCAATTGAAAGCCTAAGGTTACAAATGTTAACTTTTTTGGAAATGAAATTTTATAATAGAATGTGAATTGCCTCCTATGTTGACTGTTCAAGAATAGGAGCAGAAATGTTCAAAAAGGATAGTACAGCACTGGACTTATTTCTACAATAGAATAAAAAGGGAGTGAATTTAATTTGGCATTACAGGGCCCTGTGACCACAGCTGCATCGGAGTACTTTTTATTCTCCGGAGACCTGGTTATCACTTGCTGACCAGTAATTATTGCCTTCCTAAGTTGCCCTTGAAGGCTACCTCCTTGAACTGCTGCAATCCACCTGGACCACATCTTCAGAAACACTTGGAAGTGAGTGTTGTGTAGATGACCAGAAAGTTATCTGGACTCCAAGGGTTACACCAAGAAACTTATAAAATCAAAATATAATGGGTGCTGGTGACTTAAAATATAGACTGCAAATGCTGGATAAACTCAGGTCTGGCAGTATTTGTGGAAAGAGAAACAGAATGAATGTATCAAATGATGTGGCTCTTCAGACCTTTCTGAAGCTATCAAATTCTTAACTGTCTCTCGACAGCTGCTGCCATACCTACTCAGTTTAACCAGCACTTAGTTTATATTTCAGATCTCCAGCCTTTTGTTATTGATAAAGTATAATTGCTGCTAGAAAGTACAAAATGAAGGTGTATTGAGAAAGCTGTTTTCACTGCTCAGGAAGTCTAGGATGAGGATGTAGTCTCCAAATAATGGGCCTTGAATAAAATTAGACAACATTTTTACACAGTGGAAAAATGGAACATTCTTCTTGAAACTGCATATTAATGCTAGGTCAATTTTTAATTCTAAATCAGAGATGGAATTTGCAGTAAAGTATTAAAGGTGGAAAAATTGTCTCCAGTCACTACCCTAATGCTAAATGAGTGAAATTCTTAGAGTACTTTGCATTGGTATTCTGACGAGAGGGAAAGGAGTGGTGTTGAGGTTGGGGATAGATGTTTGATTACTCTAGGTCAAGTTGGCATTACAAGGGAGGACTTGTTCGGTATTCTAAAAGGCATTAAGGTGGACAAGTACCCATGTCCAGGTGGGATCTATCCCAGGTTATTGAGGGAGGTGAGAGAAGAATAGTTGAGACTTGCAAACTTTCCACATTAGAGGAAGAAGTACTGGATGGCTTGAAACACATGTACATAAGTCCCCCAAACCTGATCAGGTGTATCCTAGAACTCTGGGAAGCTACGGAAGTGATTGCTCGGCCTCCTGCGAAATTTGTATCATCGATAGTCACAGGTGAGGTGCCGGAAGACTGGAGGTTGGCTAACGTGGTGCCACTGTTTAAGAAAGGTGGTAAAGACAAGTCAGGGAACTATAGACCAGTGAGCCTGACGTCAGTGGTGGGCAAGTTATTGGATGGAATCCTGAGGGACAGGATTTACACACGTTTGGAAAGGCAAGGACTGATTAGGGATAGTCAACATGGCTTTGTGTGTGGGAAATCATGTGTCTCAAACTTGATTTGAGTTTTTTTGAAGTAACAGGATTGAGGGCAGAAGTGATCTATATGGACTTCAGTAAGGCATTTGACATGGTTTACCATGGGAGACTGGTTAGCAAGGTTAGATCTCCCTGAATACAGGGATAACTCGCCATTTGGATACAGAACTGGCTCAAAGGTAGAAGACAGAGGGGGGTGGTGGAGAATTGTTTTTCAGACTGGAGGCCTGTGACCAGTGGAGTGCTAAAAGGGTCAGTACTGGATCCACTATTTTTCATTTACATAAATGATTTGGATGTGAGCATAAAAGGTATAGTCAATAAGTTTGCAGATGACACCAAAATTGGAAGTGTAGTGAACAGCGAATAAGGTTACCTCTGATCACAACAGGATCTTGATCAGATGAGCCAATGGGCTGAGAAGTAGCAGATGGAGTTTGATTTAGATAAATGTGAGGTGATGCATTTTGGGAAAGCAAATCTTAGCAGGACTTGTACACCTTTTAATGGTAAAATCCTAGGGAGTGTTGCTGAATAAAGAGACCTTGGAGTGCAGGTTCATAGCTCCTTAAAAGTGGAGTTGCAAGTAGATAGGATAGTGAAGGAGAAGTTTAGTAAGCTTTCCTGTATTGGTCAGTGTATTGAGTACAAGAGCTGGGAGGTCATGTTGCAGCTGTACAGGACATGGGTTAGGCCACTGTTGGAATATTGTGTGCAATTCTGGTCTCCTTCCCATCAGAAAGATGTTCTGAAACTTGAAAGGGTTCAGAAAAGATCAACAAGGATTTTTCCAGGGTTGGAGGATTTGAGCTACAGAGAGAAGTTGAATAGGCTAGGGCTGTTTTCTCTCCAGCATTGGAGGCTGAGGGGATGATCTTAGAGATTTATAAAATCATGAGGGGCATGGATAGGATAAATACAGTCTCTTCTCTGGGGAGGGGAAGTCCAGAACTAGAGGGCATAGGGTGAGGGGGGAGAGAGATGAGAGACCCGGAGGCAACATTTTCATGCAGAGGGTGGTAAGTGTATGTAATGAGCTGCTCGAGTAAGTGGTGGAGGCTGGTACAATTGCAACATTTGGATGAGTTTATGAATAGGAAGGGTTTGGAGACATATGGGTCAGGTACTGGCAGGTGGGACTAGATTGGGTTAGGATATCTGGTTGGACCAAAGAATCTGTTTCAGTGCTATACATCTGACTCTAACTGTGTAGCAGTGATAATAAAGGTAATTATAGACCAGTGAGCCTGATGTCTGTGGTTGGAAAGCTCCTGGAGAAGATATTGAGGGATAGAATGTATTCCCATTTGGAAGAAAATGGGCTTATCATGGTTTTGTGCAGGGAAGGTATGTCTTACCAACTTAATGGATTTCTTTTGCAGAAGTGACAAAGTTGATTGAAGGGCTGTAGATGTGTGGACTTCAGTACAGCATTAGATAAGGCTCCCATGTTAGACTGATGAAGTGCATGGGGTCCAGAGTGTACTAGCTAGATGGATAAAACTGGCTGGTCAGGAGGAGTCAGTAGTATTGAAAAATTATAGGCTGATAACCACTAAATTCCTGGAAGTGTAGGGTTAGATTAGAAGAAGTCAGCATGGATTTAGTAAGGGGAGCTTGTGCCTGACACTTGTTAGAATTCTTTGAACAGAAAACTAGTTTAGACCAGGGAAAACCAATGGATGTTATCTATCTGACTTCCAAAAGGCCTTTTTAAGGTGCCTCATGGGAGGCTACTGAGTAAGGTGAGAGCCCATGGTATTCAAGGTGAGTTACTGGCATGGATTGAATATTGGCTATTTGGCAGAAGACAGTTGGATAAAAGGTTCTTTTTTGGAATGGCAACCAGTGACAAGTGTTTTCCCACAGGGTTCAGTGTTGGGGCTACAGCTGTTCACTTTTTTATATAAAAAAAAAATCTAGATAAAGGGACTTGGGGGCATTCTGACTAAGTGGACAGGCAAGTGGTACTGAGGAGGTGGGGAGGCTGCAGAAAGATTGACAGTTTGTGGTCCAGGAAATGGTTAAAATTCAATGTGAGTAAATGCAAGATCTTGCACTTCAGGGAAAAATAATATAGGCATGGACTATTTTCTAAACAGAGAAAATTCATAAAGTCAAAGTACAAAGGGATCTGGGAGTGCTTGTCCAGGACACTCTAAAGGTCAACTTGCAGGTTAAGTGATTAAGTAAATGTAATGTTGTCATTTATCTCGAGGGTTGGAATATAAAGGCAGCAATGTGCTTCTGAGACTTAAATTTCTAGTTAGGCCCCAGTTAGAATACTATGTCCAATTTTGGGCAACACCCCTCAGGAAGGATAGACTGATACTGGAGTGTGTCCAGTGGAAATTCACATGGATGATCCCTGGGATTGTATTCATTAGAGTTTAGAAGGTTGAGGGGAGATCTAATAGAAACGTACAAGATGATAATGCATTGCTTAGAAAGGGTGGATGCTGGGAAGTTTTGTTAGGTGCAGAGACTATGACTCTCAAGCACAGCCTTGGAATTTTAGAGGGGGTTAATTTAGAAAGGAAATTGTTTCTTCAGCCAGAGTGGTGGGCCTGTGGAATTCATTGCCATAGAGCACCGTGGAGGCCAGGTCATTAAATGTCTTCAAGGCAGAGATTGATAAATTCTTGTTCTCCCAAAGAATTAAGGGCTACGGGGATAGTGCAGGTAAGTGGAGTTGAAATACCCAACAGCCATGATTTAAATGGCAGAGTGGACTCAATGGGCTGAATGGCCTGCCTTCCAATCCTATGGTCTAAGGGAGTTTCTGAAAATGGAGACCTGACCAGTGGTGGTCCACAGGCATCCATGCTGAGATCACTGTTGTTTTATGTAAGTGATCTGCAGGAAGGTAGAGGAGGTCTGATTAGTGAGCTTGCAGGTGGCACTAAGATTGGTGGAGCAGCAGATTATGAAGCGGACTGTCAGAATACAGCAGAATATAGATTGGAGTGTTGGATGGAGAAATGGCAGATGGAATTCAATCTGTACAAATGCAAGGTGATGCATTTTGGAAGATCCAATTAAAGAGCAAGCTCTACATAAATGGTAAGGTCCTGGGGAAAATTGATGTACAGATGTGTTCAGTTCCATTATTCCCTAAAGTTGACAATGCAGGTCAATAGTGGTCAAGAAGGCATAAGGCATGCTTTCCTTCAACAGATGTGGTATTGAGTACAAGAGTTGGCAGGTCATCTTAGTTGTATAAGACTTTGATTTGGCCACATTTGGAATACTGTGTACAGTTCTGGTTGCCACATTAACAAAAGGATGTGGATGCTTTGCAGAGGGTGCATTGGAGGTTCACAAGGATGTTTTCTAGTATGGAGGGTGCTAGCTAGGAAGAGATGTTGAGTAGGTTAAAATTATTTTATTATAAAGACAGGTTTGGGGGGGGCAGATTGAGGTCTACAAAATCAGGAGTAGGATAGACAGGGTGGATAGCAAGAAACTTTCCCCAGACTGGGGGACTCTGTTACTAGGGGTCATGAGTTCAAATTGAGGGAAAGGTTTAGGAAAGATAAGCATGGAAAGTTCTTTACACAGGGTGGTAGGTGCCTGGACCACATTACCAGTGGTAGTGGTATAGGTAGGTACGATAGCATCATTTAAAATGTATCTAGAGAATACATGAATGGGCAGAGGGAAACAGACCCTTCAAAAATAGGCAACAGATTTAGATAGACCATCTGGATCAGCACAGGCTTAGAGGGCCAAAGGTCCTGTGCTGGAATTTTTTTTCTAGTTAAACTACAGTATTGATAAGTTTCCTATCCTTGTAAAGCTGCAATTCTAGCTGCAGTGGAATCAGTAAATGATATAGTAAATTGTAGCCTTTCCACATCTCACTAAACTTTCACCTTTTGTAGGTGAAGCATCTCACTCGTGATTGGCAAACAACTGCTTTTGCTTTGAAGCACTCCGAGCTACTAGAACTAAATGAAGAAGGAAGAAAGGTGAGAAGGAAGACTGCTGTTCCCGTGTTTCCTAGTGAAAACCTTCCCAGTCGAATGCTGTTGATACATGACTTACACATGTGTCCAGAATTTCAATTCTTAAACCAAAATCACGAATCTGAACATGGAGGATCGCAAGAGAAGGTAATGGAGTATATATTAAAAGTATTTGGCTCATTTGGTACAATTTCTTCTGTTCGAGTTCTAAAGCCTGGAAAGGAGCTTCCTGCAGATGTGAAAAGATTAAGTAATCGGTATTCCCAGTTGGGAGTGAAAGACTGTGTAATTATAGAGTTTGAAGATGTTGAATCTGCAATCAAAGCACATGAAACACTCGGAAAAACGGAGGACATGAAAGTGGTGCTGATAGGAATGAAACCACCAAAGAAGAAAGTTGTGAGAGAGAAAACCAAAGAACCTGAAGATATTGACAAGAATGGGTCAAAAAGCAAATCCACCAATAAGCGAGTTGAGGAGCTGCAGTACATGGGTGAAGAGTCCTCTGCATATAGCTCATCTGAAGCTGAAAGCAACCCTGCATCACCCATGCTGAGCCGTAAGCTTAAACCTAATAATCAGCTGAGCCCCAACTTCTATCAAAATCATCTGAGCCCCAACGTGTCACCTCGATCTAGCCCATGGAATAGTCCACGTTCAAGTCCTTCAATACAGCGTAAAAACACAATTCCCTGTAAATCTACACTTGCTGTCGATTCAAAACTCAATGTTGTAACTTCTGAAATTGCAAGTAAGTGGACTGACTATTCATCTGACAGTAGCAATACACCATCAGGCAGTCCATGGGTACAGAGACGAAAGCAAGCACACGCATTATCACATGAGAATAGTCCTGTAGATAGCCCTATGCTTACCCGAAAAATGCATAATGCAGGTGGACTACCACGAGGAGTAATGCGTTTGCCCAGAGGGCCAGATGGTACAAAAGGATTCCAAACTCATGCTGAAAGGAATAAGCCACTTGTAATCTGATATGCTATTTTGCTTCTGTTCCCTATAATGTACAATCTTGCTATCCTTTAGAATAACTTGATATGTATACTATTATTGAAAATGTTATACCAAAAGTAATGGGATCAAAATGAATTTCCTAAAATTTGTACCTTTTGCAGTGATGAACTGCAGTTGTATTATTTGCCAGTATTTTGGAAAGTATTCTAACTTTTTTTGTTTGAACTTTTTGTTCTGCAAGACAAGTGGAAGCTTTCTAATTCAAGATGAAACGAGTGGAAGAAGAAGTATTAGGTTGCAACACAAATTAAAGGAGCCACAAAAAAAAATAGTTGGCTAACTTGACATGAGAAAGTCAGCTTCTGGTTGGTTAATAGCTTTAAAACCTGAGCTGTGCTTTGAACAAATAAATACAAAGTTTTTGCCTTGTGTGTTGGTAGTCACATTTAGACAAAGGCTGTGTTACTGTTACAAATAAATGCAGATTAAGCAATTTATTTTGTTTATACATTTAATTTGTGAAAAGTCAATTTTTCCCCCTCCATCCCCTACCAGCATGCCACTGTTTCTCACTACTTTAAGCCAAGTGGCTCTACCTGAGTTTGATAGCAGCAGCCACTATTTACTTGTACTTGTAAACATATAGCAGAAACTAGAGCTTGTACCTGAAATAAAATCTACATTTATATGTAGATGTGGTAAATTAGGAATTAAAACTAGAACAAGGAAGATAAGAGTTGTGAAAATTGGGCTAAATCCAAGTGAAGTATCTTTTCTTGCTTGTCAAGTAGGAACAAGGGTTGACAGCCACAATTCATTTATTGAAAAATGACAACTTAATGGAATTAAGATCTTAGAGAAACTGAGCAGTGATCCAATTGGGAAAACTGTCAAAGGCACAACTGACCACATGGGTGTACACATGCCCTGATTAATACACCTTTCTTCTGAATTAGCACTAACTGCATTGCCTACAAATTACTAACCACCATACTGCCTCAAAGGTTATCAGAATTGCATATTCAAAAGTGTTTAATAATGCTCTTCAAATGATAGTGATAAGCAAGCTGTAATACAGGAACCTCTTATCTGAGTATCAATTATCTGACTTAGATAAAGACCATGTTAAGGTCTTGCAAAAACATTACAAAGTGTATTGAATATTCTGATGACCTGTACTTGAAGAACATGTGAAAGTGCTGGTGCTGGCAAAAACACAAGCACCAAGATCAGTGACAAGAATTTTTTTTTTTGAGAAAGGTTAGTCACACAGCCCCTTGCAAAAGTAAGTGCTTTACAGGGTATTCCCATCACTTTACTGAAAAAAGATGATAATGTAAATGCATGCACAAGGCCCTTCTGAGAAGGGAGCACAAGTGAGTTGCATATCAACTTTCTCTGTTCTTAAGTTCTCAGATTGTCAGCCTGTAGAAATTTCACACCCTTTTAAAAAAAATATATAAATGGCTTTTGTCTTTCTATCATGTGTTCAGAAACTGACATGCTCATGTGATTGCAGAAGCTGTTTGGGATCTTGCTTAATGCTGGGATTTCATATGTTTTTGAGGGGGTAAGGGTTTAGTTTTCAGTTTAACTTGCAGTTTGCAGAATGCCAAGATTAGTTTGTTTAAATAGCAGATTCATCAAAAGTATAAATTTAACAACTCCTTTGTTTAAGGTCAAATTGGTTATCTGAATAATCAATTATCCATATGAAGGTACCCATCCATCTTGCTTGGATAATCAAGGTTCCTCTGGAGCATGGAGGTATGTAGGGCTTGTGCGCCATTTAATTGGCAAGCTGTACACACTTTTTGGTTGCTTAGAAATATGGGCTGGGTGCTGGTAGGCAGGACTAGATTGAGTTGGAAATATCTGGTTGGTGTGGACTGTTTCCATTCTGTACATCTGTGACTCTAAATGAACATGAGATTTCATTATGATTCTGAAGAAAAATCTTCTATTCAGCTGCTTAAGTGCATCTGTTTAACATTCACAAACGTTCAGAAATATTTAGTCTAGTGGTGGGAAGGCTTTCAAAAGGATGTCCACGTAAGGCATTTAGCAAAAAATCAAATGTACTGCTGACAGAGAATCCAGTATGATAACTAAGGGAGGCTGAGTTGAACCTGTCACATGCAATTACAGTGTATATCAGAGGTTGCCTAGCATGTACAATGAATCACACTGGAAGCGAATAGTCAACCTGATTCCCCAAGGCACAGCAGGAGCTGCTGTCATGTCACAGCAATCCTGGAACACCCAACAATGTTCCTTATGTGCCCAAATGATTTGCAATCTAGCATAATTAAAACCATCTATATTAACATTCCACTCAAAGAATACTACAGTGCTAAATGTTTTTGCTGTTTATATCCACAGTATTCCATATTTTGTCAAATTCCACTTTGACAGGTTTGTTACTTTTAATAGCTTTTTAAGGAAAATATTGAATCCATGCCATATTAAATTGTCTACAGCCCTCCACAGAAGGAAATGATCAGGAAAAAGCAACAAACCACCGCAGGTTCTAAAGGATTCCTTCATTAATCATTTCAATGATCATCATAGTCACTGTTATCCTGCAAAACCCAAAAGCAACAGATTGCATTCTTGCTGAATTGTCTGCAAATCCTCGCCTTGGCAAAGGCAGGCAACAATGATTCTGTACAAATATTGTACACAACAGCAGCAGATTTTCCGACTTATCAGCAACTAGTGTTCCATAATTCAACATGGTGCCGTCACTTATTAATTCAGGGCCATCATAGAATGAAGCTTCTTGGATAGTTCAGATGTAGAGAGAGCCATCTGCAGGTCCAACATACCCAATCCCAATCAGCAGAACATCTATCAAGGTCCATATTCCAAGCCCTCCGAAGCTGAAGAGTTTGCCAAGACCTTCTTTCCATTGGCCCAAATAGAAGCGGTCAGCTCCAAACCCTCCCAATGTGATGCTGAAATCAAAATTAGAACTTCCATTAAGTAAGCAGGAAATGTTAATCTGTGAGCAGTGTGATCTTGGCTTTCTTGTTCTCACTGCACATGCAAGAAAACTCATTTTATTAATTTAGCCAAAGCAAAATCAAAGAATAGTGTTCTACTAATGTTTCCACTTGAGCTCAAAAACACAGGTACAGGAGTAGGCCATTTAGTTCCACCATTCAATATGATCATGGTTGATTGAACACTTTTATTCATTCGTTTACCAACATCATTTGTTATCAATCTCTATATTGAACATACTGAAAGATTGAGCTTCCACAGCCTTGTAGTATAGAATTCCAAAGACTGTGATCCTCTCATTTTTAAATTAGTTGAAGACTCCCCAACGTATATCTGCTCTGTCTATCCCTTTAAGTATTTTATAAGTCTTAAATGAGTTTACCTCTCAATTCAAAACTTGACAATACAGGCCCAGTTTCCTCAATCCCTCCACGGGAAGCTGCCAAATTTCAGCAGACAATGCGCAAGTGACCTGTGTTCTGGGGTTAACATTTTTGGACTATGAATGAAAGAAAAATCAGCTCGAATTCCTGCTATCAATCACTGTCCACTAACTTTCAGAACACACATGAAAGGATATGGGTGAGCTGAATCAGGTTCGTTCCGCAGTTTAATACATAGAACATTACAGCTCAGTACAAGCTCTTCAGCCTGTGATGTTGCACCAACCTGTGAAACCAATCTGAAGCCCATCTAACCTACACTATTCCTTTATCATCCATACGTTGATCCAATGAGCCTTTAAATGCCTTTAACTTTGGCAAGTCTACTACTGTTGCAGGCAGGGCATTCATAACCTTACTACTCGGAGTAAAGAACCTACCTCTAACATCTGTCCAATAACTATCACCCCCTCAATTTAAAATTACGTCCCCTCGTGCTAGCCATCACCATCTGAGGAAAACGTCTCTCACTATCCACCCTATTTAATCCTCTGACCATCTTTCATGTCTCCATTAAGTCATCTCTCAACCTTCTTCTAATGAAAATAGCCTCAAGTCCCTCAGCCTTTCCTCGGAAGATCTTCCCTCCATACCAGGCAACATCCTGGTAAATCTCCTCTGCACCTTTTCCAATGTTTCCACATCCTTATATAATGCAGCAGCTAGAACTGTACACAATGCTTCAAGAGCAGCCATATCAGATTTTTGTACAGGTGCAGCATGACCTCATGGTTCTAAAACTCAATCCCTCTTCCAATAAAAACTAACAAGGTACTCCTTAATAACCTATCAACCTGGGTGGCAACTTTCAGGGATCTATGCACATGCACAGAGATCTCTCTGGCCATCCACACTACCATTAATCTTACCACTAGCTTAGTACTCTGTATTCCTGTTACTCCTTCCAAAGTGAATCACCTCACACTTTTCCACATTAAATTCCATTTGCCACCTCTCAGCCAACTCTGCAGTTTATCTACGTCCCTTTGTAACCTGCAACATCCTTTGGCACTGACCACAACTCCATTGACTTTCATATCACCTGTAAATTTACTAACCTATCTTTCTATGTCCTCTTCCAGGTCATTTATAAAAATGATAAACAGCAGTGGCCCCAAACAGATCCTTGCGGTACACCACTAGTAACTGAACTCCAGGATGAACAGTTCCCAAAAACCACTACCCTCTGTCTTCTTTCAGCTAGCCAATTTCTGATCCAACCGCTAAATCACCCTCAATCCCAATCCTCTGTATTTTCTGCAAAAGCCTACCAGGAGGAACCTTATCAAACACTTTACTGAAATCCATTTATACCATATCAACTGCTTTACCCTCATCCATCTGTTTGGTCACCTTCTTAAAGAACTCAATTAGATTTTTGAGATACGACCTACCCTTCTCAAAACCGTGTTGACAATCCCTAATCAAATCATTCCTTCTAGATGATTATAAATTCTCTCTCTCATAATCCTTTCCAACACTTTACCCATAACCGAAGTAAGGCTCACTGGTCTATATAATTACCGGGGTTGTCCCTATTACCCTTTTTGAACAAGGGGACAACATTTCCTATCCTCCAGTCTTCTGGCACTATTTCTGTATACAGTGACAGCATAAAGATCAAAGCCAAAGGCTCTGCAATGTCCTCCCTGGTTTCCCATAGAATCCAGGATAAATTCCATCCGATCCAAGGGACTTATCTATTTTCACATTTTCCAGAATTACTAATAGCTCCTCCTTATGAACCTTAATCCCATCTAGTCTAATAACCTGTATCTCAGTATTGTCCTCAACAATATTGTCTTTCTTCTGTGTGAATACTGATGAAAAAAATATTCATTTAGCTTTTATCCTATCTCCTCCGACTCCATGCACAACTTCCACTACTGTCCTTGACTGGCCCTAATCTTATTCAAGGAGAAAGTGAGGACTGCAGATGCTGTAGATCAGAGTCGAGAGTGTGGAGCTGGTAAAGCACAGCAAGTCAGGCAGCCTCAGAGGAGAATCGACGTTTCAGGCAAGAACCCTTCTTGATGAAGGGCTCTTGCCTGAAACGTCAATTCTCCTGCTCTTCAGATGCTGCCTAACCTGCTGTGTTTTTCCAGCACTACACTCTAATCTTGCTGTAGTCATTCTTTTAGTCCTGACATATCTATAAGAAAACTTTAGGGTTTCCTTTGATCCTACCTGCCAATGACTTCTCATGTCCCCTCCTGGCTCCTCTTAACTCTCTGTTTAGGTCCTTCCTGGCTAACCTGTAACTCTCAAGCACCCTAATTGAGCCTTCATATCTCATATTTACATAAGCCTCCTCCTTCCTCTTGACAAGAGATTCAACTTCTTTTGTAAACCACGACTCCCTCGCTCAACCACATCCCCCCTGCCTGCAGGTACATACTTACCAAGGACATGCAATAGCTGTTCCTTGAACAAGCTCCACATTTCAATTGTGCCCATAATCTGCAGTTTCCTTCCCCATCCTATGCATCCTAAATCTTGCTTAATTGCATCATAGTTGCCTTTCCTCCAACTATAACTCTTGCTGTGTGGTATATACCTATCCCTTTCCATTAAAGTAAACGTAACCAAATTGTGGTCACTATCACCAAAGTACTCACTACCTCCAAATCTAACAGGTGGCCAGATTCATTACCCATTATCAAATCCAATATGGCCTCGCCTCTTGTTGGACTATCTACATACTGTGTCAAGAAACCCTCCTGCACACAGTGGACAAAAACTGACCCATCACAAGTACTCAAACTATAGAGGAACCTCAATTATCCGAAGTCCATGGGCAGGCAGGTTTTCATTCAGATAATTGATTATTCGATTAATTGATTTGACCTTAAACAAAGGAAGCCACGCTGCCTAGAAGTGCATTAAAAAGCATGTTTACAGAGTTTTTATTTCACTCAATCGCTAAAATTTGTACGAACACTGGCTATCTTGTAACAGTGTATCTCCCAAAAATGCAATTGAACAAAGTTGGTGTCATTGATATCAAGTAGTGCACCAGCTGCAGAACCAGAAGTAATGTGCCTGTTCTTGTTGCTACTCCCCACTGCCCTGCAGGCCACGCCATTAGCTACTGCCCAACCACCTCCCTTGCTGCTGGCCACCTCAACTGTGTTGTCGGCCAGTGCCTGAATCACCATTTTGCGAAGGTAGTGGGGCAGTGAGTGCGCTGGCAGGCAATACACGGGTCAACAGTATTGAAATCGATCTTCAGGGCAGCAGGATACTATACGATGTAAGGACTACAGAAGTTCTGCAGCATTGCTTGAAGTGATGTCACAAGCACTGGGACCGCGTGGCTGTGAGTATGTTCTATGCAGTTGTAATATTAAATTTAAGCCTCTTTAAATTCCACTCAAAATTACAGACATAGAAACGTATGAAATAGAAGCAGGAATAGTCCATTTGGCCCTTCAAGCCTACTCAGCTATTCATTACGACATGGCTGATCTTTCAACTAGCCGAATCCCAGTTTTCCCCCATATCCTTTGACCCCTTTAGTTCCAAGTATTATATACAAATTCTTCTTGATATCATTCAATGTTTGACATAGCCTCAAATTCATACAACCCATCTGTATTAGTCTTGAACTTCATATCCTCTTTGATGTATCTTCCTACCCATCTTTATATCATCTCTAAATTTAGTTATCAGATCTTTGTTCCATTGTCTAAATCATTTACATAAATTGTAAAAACTGAAGCTCTCGCACAGACGTTTGCAGAATTCCACTTGTCACATCTTGCCAATCAGAAAAAAAGGCCCATTTATGTCTACTGTTTATTTTCTGCCAGCCAACACCCTATCCAAGTCTCTACACCACTGGCTTCTACTTTGTGCAATAACCTTTTTCTAAGTACAGAACATCAATGGGCTTACACTTAGCTATAGTGTATGTTCCTTCTTCAAAAAAATTGGTTAAACATGATTTTGCTTTTATAAAACCATACTGATTCTTCCTAGTTACCCTGAATTTTTCCCAAGTTCCTAGCTATAACCTCCCTCATGATCAATATTGGTGTCTTCCCAACAATGCGACCCTTTCTTCAATCAGTATCCAGGTTCACTTCAGCCAGCTCAGCTTTCATGCCCACATGGTTGCCCTTATTTAAGTTTAAAATGCTAGTCTTCAACACACTCCTCTCCTTTATTTGAGGTAATCAGTGTATATAATCAATTACCTAAAAAATTTATTCAAAGGCTTAATTTCCTTTTTTATATCCTTTATTAATCTTAGGGCAGGACTAATGGTAAGATTCTAGGGATTGTTGCTGAACAAAGAGATTTTGGAGTGCAGATTCATAGTTCCTTGAAAGTGGAGTCGCAGGGAGAAAGGATAATGAAGGCGGTGAGATTTGGTATGCTTTCCTTTATTGCTCAGAGCATGGAGTATAGGAGTTGGGACATCATGTTGCAGGTGTACAGACATCGGTTAGGCCACTTTTGGAATACTGTGTGGAATTCTGATCTCCCTCCTATTAGAAGGATGTTGTGAAACTGGAAAGAGGTTAGAAAAGATTTACAAGAACGTTGCCAGGGTTGGAGGTTTTGAATTATAGAGAGAGGTCGAACATGCTGAGGTTTTCCTTGGAGCATTGGAGGCTGAAGGATGACCTTATAGAGATTTATAAAATCATGAAGGGCATGGATTGGGTAAATAGACAGGGTCTTTTCCCTCGGGTGGGGGAGTCCAGATCTAGAGGGCAGAGGTTTAGGGTCGGAGGGGAAAAATTTAAAAGGGACCTAAAGGGCAACATTTTCCACACGGAGGGTGGTGAGTGAATGGAATGAGTTACCAGAGGAAGTGGTGGAGGCTGGGACAATTCTAATATTTAAAAGACATTTGGATGGGTATATGAATGGGAAGGGTTTAGAGGAATTGGGCCCAATGCTGGCAAACGGGACTGGATTAAATTAGGATATTTGGTCATCACGGACAAGTTGGACCAAAAGATCTGTTTCCATGCTGTATGTTTCTATTGGTCTCTACTAAACAGTTAGCTTCTTCCCCTGAGTAAGAACCAATACTTGGAGGATGACTAAGTTGAGAAAAAAATCACAAGCAAAATAGTGTCACCCTCCCCTCCATACACAATTCTTCTAATCAGCAAATTCTCAGCACTCTGTTCAAAGCGCAACTTAGTGTCAAGTCACACTAAGGTGCATGGCTTTATATATTTCTGAAAAGGAATGGCTTGACCCCAGTTGCAGAACAAAACAGTTTTAATTGTTTTCCTTAATTACCTCACTTCAACTGCTCTTCCAGTGGAGACTTTGTAAAACACAGTTTTGTAAACTTAGAATTGAAACAGTATTTTAATTAAATATTAAATAAACAAATTTCTAAAATTAAGAGATTTAGATTCCCCATGTTCCAGAACCTGCCCAGCTGTAGCAAAGCTGTTCTAGTAATTCCAGAACCCTGACATTATTGACAATGTAGAACATTATCCACACATGTCCTTTCATAAAAGACAAGACAAATCCAATCCAGCCAATTAAGATCCCAGTCTGCTCTATTATCAGCAAAATGATGGAAGGGATCATCGACAATGTAAGATGGTTGTGATTATTGGTGGTCAATCATCTCAGTCTCAAGACATCTTTGTAGAAGTTTGTCAAGGTAGAGTCCTGGACCCAACCATCTTCAGTTGCTTCATTAATTCCCTCTATTATAAAGTCAGAAGTAGGGATATTCGCTCATGACTGCATAATGCTTGGACACTTGCAACTCAGTTATTGGACCAGATATAACAATAGATTCAGCAAATATCACTATTGTAGCAAGAGCAGAGTTACAGGCTGAAAATTCTGTGACAAGTACTTCGCTTTTGATTCCCAAAGCCTGTCCAATAACTAGAAGGCATAAAATTAGGTGTGACTTTGCATTTGCCTGAATGACTACAACGTCAACAACACAGAAGCTCAAAAGCAAACAATGCACTGTAACAACTCATCAACGATCCCTTAAACAGCAGCTTCCAAACATGCAATTTCTGCCACTAAGGACTGCAATTCATAGGAACACCACCAATTGCAAGTTTCTCTCCTAGCATTTCATTCTAAATTGGAGCTACAGAAACAGTTTCTTTTTAAGTCACTCAGTCAATATCCTAGAACTCCAATAACAGGATTGTGGGTGTACCTACATTCTGTGGACTGCAGTGGTTGCAAAAGGCAATTATAATTAAGATATTTCAGGATAGGCAATAAATGTTAGCTTAAGCCAATAAAGCCCACATCTGTGAAAAAATAAATAACATGTTTCAGATTGTTTAAACTATCAAATGCTTCAATTGAGAGAAACTCTCCCCTCTAATGGGAGAGTCCAAAACAAAGAAGGAAAACATAAGAAGAGAGCAGCAATTCAAGAATCATGCCTGGAAGACTTCTTCACACAAATGGCAATGTAAGACAGCAACTCTGCCTAAAAAGCTACTGAGGTCAACTGAAAATGTAACCAAGTCAAATTCATAGATTTTTGATCGCCAAGTATCCACTGGGTCTTAGAACTGAGGTTACTAGATGGAGTTAGAAATTAGATCAACAATGACCGAAATCAGATCTGGGAGTCACTTTTATGAATTCACAGTTCAGAATTGCTGAATACATTCGGGATCTTGAAAAGTCCTATCAAACGATTGGAACTGTTGAAAAACAATAAATGACACAAATGCAGCAATTTCCATTAAAGAAATCTGCACCAATTCCAGAAATAACCATTATATGGTTAACGTGAGACTCAGCAAATAATTACTTTAAATCAATGTGTTCAGCGATGCTATAATACACCTCCAGGACAAGGTAGGACTTGTACTCAAATCCTTTGGCCCAGAAGTTACCACTGCATTACAATACCTCCAAGACTCAGGAAATATATGAGCTCAATCACCTGAAACCAAGCCTCAATACCCATTAACTGTCTCTAGGAGCCACTACAGATGGAGAATGGGAGGAAAGAAAGGGCAGATTAGGTCATACAAATGAATAAATACTTCTTTGTGAAAATGAAACTGTCTACAGAGGAACCTCAATTGTCCGACATTGATCATCCAAACATTGGATTATCCGGCAAGATTCCAAGGTCCCAATGTTTGGTGAAACTATGTTATCTAGCATTCTATTATCCGGAATTCAATTAACCGAACAAAATACTGGCCGCCAGTGTCCTTCGGATAATCGAGGTTCCTCTGCATAAGCTGTAGGTAAGTACAGGGCGTTATCATTCAATTTAAAGCAAATGTTTTTGTGGTACCATTTTGGGTACTGAACATCACAACTGCCTGTCAGCATTTAACAATAGTATGAAAAAGCTTTAGAAAAGTTTTCAGACAGAAACTTAAATGCCTCTCCTTCCTCAGGCAGCTGAGGAAATTTGGCATGACGACAAATACCCTTGCCAACTTTTAAAGGTGCGCCATCGAGAACATTCTGTCTGGATGTATTACTACCTGGTATGGCAACTGTACTGTTCAAGATCGGAACCAATTAGAGAGTGGTGAACTCAGCCCGGACAATCACAAAGGCCAACCTTCCATCTACAGAATCCATCTCCCAGGCCCGCTGTTAAGGAAAGACCGCCAGCATTCTCAAAGATCAATCCCACCCTGGCAATGTTTTCCTACAACCTCTACCATCAGGAAGAAGGTACAGAAGCCTGAACACGCACCTGCCGGTCTCGTAACAGTTTCTACTATACTGTTGTTAGAATACTGAATGGACTCACAAACTCTTAACATTCCCCAATACCTGTGTTTTTGTTTTTGCTGCTGTTTACATATTATTTACTTATCTATGCTCCTTAACTATGTGATCTACTTGTATCGCTTGCAAGACAAAGCTTTTCGCTGTGCCTCAATACACGTGACAATAAATTAAATTCAATTAAACCAAAAAATAACATATCATCACAAGTTCTCACCTCAGAGCTAATGCAGTTGACCACTTGTAACCTCCTGTCCAATTGCAATACATCTTCTTTTGAAATGTACGATTTCCTGAGGAACAATCATTTCATTCTGAGAATCAGACTTTACACATCAATTTCTCTCAGGTTAGCCTTTATCAATAGGGTTGATTAATCATTGACAAAGGCATGCTTTACACTCGAAAAAAGTTAAATAAAATGTATTATGGAATAACAGTCACAGAAACACACAGTCACCATCCACTTGTACAAAGCCTTCACATGACAGCTATCAGTTGCTCTAGTAACCATGTATACATCACAGAAAACTAAACTGACAAATCAGAAATTGCTGGAAAAACTCAGCAGGTCTGGCAGCACCTGTTAAGAGAATGAAGAGTTAATGGGTCCAATGATTACTTTTCAGAAGCTAGAAAAAGGTTGATATATATGCTAGAGAAGGGGTTTGGTAGTGGGGGTGGAGGTGGGGTTGGGGGTGGTATGGAAGTGTAAATGATAGGTGGAGATGAAGCCCAGATAGAAAGAAAAACACTTGGGCAGATAAAGGAATGTGTAAAAGGTCAAGCTGGGAAAATAAACAGCTGCTAATGGAGACTGATAACAGCTGACAATGAGTTGTTTGTGCTAGCAGTCAATGTGGTGAGCATGCCTGGTGTAAGATGAGAGAATGTGCTCAGATTCTAAAATTATTGAACTTGATGAGTTCAGAAGGTTGCAGAGTTCCCAATCAGAAAATGAGGTGGTATTCTCCCAGGTTGCACCAAGCTTCGCTTGAGTACTATCGCAAGCTCTTTGTCTAATCCCTTTCCACTTACATGCGCTTTATGCCAGTTTCAGAATTTCCAGTTTGGAGGCTCCAGCCACTACATCTTCACCATGGGTATGCAATCTCTTTTACATGCCCATCCCTTATTAGGCTGGTCTAAGGGCTCTCGTTTCTTCTTGGAAAAAAGGCCTGAACCACCCTCATCCACCACCACTCTTCTCCACTCAACCTCACTTTGAACTTATCCTTTACATCTTCCCACTTTCTTCAGGTCAAAGGGGTGGTCTCCAGTAGTGTAATGAGTCCAGCTATTCTGGTCATTTTGTGTCACTCACTCTCTCTCTCTCTCACACACACACACACACACACACACACACACACACACACACAGTCGCTGTCACCTTCACCTGATCCATCACGGACTCCTTTCTTCTCTTCCTTGACATCTATTTCTACTTCAGGGGAGAGGCTGGCCATCAATATTCACCATAAAAGCTCACTGACTCCCACACAGTTATCTGAACTATACATCGTCACACCCTGCTTCCTGTAACAACTCTTATTTCATTCTCCCAGGTCCTCCATTTCTGTCAATCTGTTCCGATGATGCCAATTTCGAGAAGGGTGCCTCCAAAATGATCACCTTCTTCCTCAACCAAGGATTCCCACCACCGTGACTGATGGGGCCCTCAGCCATGTCCGACCCATCTCCCATACTTCAGCCCTCATTCCCTTCACTTCCTCCCAATAATGTCCCCCTTGTTCTCACCTACCATCCCACCTGCATCTACATTCAAAGGATCATTAGCTGCCATTTCTTCCACTAGCAGATACATATTCCCCTCCCGCCCCTTGTTATCTCTTTACCCCAACCTTCACACATCAGGCCCTGTCATCACATGGACTGCCACCAAAAAAAATTATTGTTAGCCACTAACAGTCCTCATTAGCAGCTGTTCATTCTTCCCAGCTGACCTTTACCCCGTCCTTTGTCTGCCCAACTGTTTTCCTCTGTATCGGGACTCCATCTCTGCCTATTGTTTACTCTTTTCCCCTCCCCCACCCCTTCTCTAACATAAATAGAACAACCGCAATTATCCAAACGACACAGGCCAACAGTATTTTGTTCGGATAATCAAGTGTTTTAATCTGATGGCCGCGGGGATCGGCCCAAGCATGGGGACCTTGAGATTTTGTTCGGATAATCGATTTTTGGATAACGATGATTGTACTGTATACCAATCTTTTCCTTGCGACAATCAGTTTCGAAGAGGAGTCACTGGACCTGAAACATAATTCTGTTGTCTCTCCTTAGACACTGCCAAACCTGGTGAATTTTTTTCCAGCAATTTCTGATTTTGTTTCTGATTTCCAGTTTCTGCAGTTCTTTGATTTTTTTTGTTCTTAAAACTAAACAGACAAGTCAGCCAGTTTTTATCTCAAGTCTCTGTTGAAGTTTAGGATTGGTAATGATAGCTAGGGGAATCAAGGGGATAGAGCAAACTAGACATATGTCTTGCTGCCAGCTTGACTACTATTTGTAGTAACTTTCTCAGCATAAAACTCAGCATGCCAGTTTTAAATTTATTTTCTGTATTTGTCTTAAAATTTTAACGATCCATGTATATCAACTCAAGTTATTCTGGGCTGTTTCTATCACATTATTCCAGTCAATAAAAAAGTGGAAACTAACTATTTTCATTTGTAAGGACTGCCACAATGCAACCTCTCGCTCCATATATCTTTCTGAATACACTCTCAACACCAACTGTCTATAAAAGGTCACTTACCAAGACAATGCACGTGCTCCAAAGCTGTGCAGTTGAAAATAAAATGTTTGCGTGGGCACTGCACCGTCTTGCATTTGGTCGTGTTTTTGCACCGGTATTCAGTAGGTGGCAGTTGCCAACAGAATTGACAGATCATTGCAATTTGAAATGTTTTCTGTTTCATCTTATTTTCATCCTGAGTGTGAAAACAGTATCATACAGAAACATAAGAGTTGAAAAATAATGATATAAAGGTTCCTATGAAGTCCTCAAGACCAAAAGAAATAGGAACAAAAGAAGGCTGTTCAGCCTCATCATTCAATTGCATCATGGCTGATCCAACACTCCTCACTTCCACTCTCCTATCTTATCCTCATAACCCTTGATTCCTCCAACTGGTCAAGAATCCATCTATCTCAGTTTAAATATACACAAGAACTTGGCCCCCACAGCATTCTTGCAGGGAGTTTCAAAGACTGTCAACCTGCAGAGAAAAAAATCCTCCTATCTCAGTCTTAAATTAGTTCTCAGACTCTGCCCTCTGGTCTCCCATGAGGGGAAACATCCTCTCAGCTTTTACCCTTTCAAGCCCCTGAAGAATCCTACAGATAGCATGAGAGAGTGTGCACGCGAGTGAGAGAGAGAGCACGCACGGAGAGACAGAGAGAGACCGCGTGAAGAGAGAGGGAGAGAGAGTGAGAGCTCAAGGGAGCACAGGAGAGAGCTCACAAGAGTGCGAGTGAGAGAGCGCGAGAGCGAAACAGCAAGAGCAAGCGTGAAAGCGCATGCAAGAGAGATCGGGTGCATGAGAGAGAGAGAGCGGAGAACGAAGGCGCGAGAGAGCAAGAACGTGAGAGCTCGAGAACGCAAGAGAGAGCCAGCACACAGGACAGAGATAGAGAGCACGAGAGAGAGCACGCATGGGAGAGAGAGCACGCGAGACAGACAGCGCAGGGAAGAGCGAGCGCGGCACAGAGCGAGTGTGTGGGACAGAGCGAGCGCGACAAGAGCACGACAAACAGCAAGAGAGAGCGCGTGAAAAAGAGAGAGTGCAAGAGAGAGCTCAACTCGGCGAGCACGAGAGCGAGCCAGCGCGAAGGATAGAGAGTGAGCGCAAGAGAGAGAGCGCGAGTGCAAGCACGCAGGAGGCAAAGGTGGAGAGCATGCAGGTGAGAGCACGCTCGAGCGCTGGAGAGAGAGAGTGCGAGAGAGGGAGTGAGCATGAGAGAGAGAGCGAGAGCGAGAGCGAGAGTGAGCGCACGAGACAGCCACAGCGCGAGAGAGCGAGAACGAGCAAGCATGGGACAGCCAGCGCGCAGGACATAGAGAGCAAGTGCGAGAGAGAGTACGCAAGAGTCATAGAGATGTACAGCATGGAAACAGACCCTTTGGTCCAACCTGTCCATGCCGACGAGCTATCCCAACCCAATCTAGTCCCACCTGCCAGCAACCGGCCTATATCCCTCCAAACCCTTCCTATTCATATATCCATCCAAATGCCTCTTAAATGCTGCAATTGTACCAGCATCCACCACATTCTCTGGCAGCTCATTCCGTACACGTACCACCCTCTGCGTGAAAAAGTTGCCCCTTAGGTCTCTTTTATATCTTTCCCCTCTCACCCTAAACCTATGCCCTCTAGTTCTCGACTCCTCAAACCCAGGGAAAAGACTTTGTCTAGGGATTATGATAGTAAATAAGTGGTTGATGTGGGGAAAATGTACAATATTGAGAATGTACAAAGCACTGTCTCTCTCTCTCTCTCTCTCTCTCTCTCACGCGTGCACAAAGAGCATGGAGAGAAGGCAAGAAGCCATACTGAATGATCATACTGAGTGGCAGAGAAACGTGAAGGAGTGAAAGACCTTTTTCCTGCACCTATTTTCTATATTTGCATGTATTCCAGTAAGAGTTAAGGGACTGAGTTGCCGAGTTTTGTTCCTAAAGGTTTATTTTCACTTCCAGAATGGTTTTGGAATAGCAAATAACTTTGACAGAAGAAAGTTAAGTCCAAAAGCACCAAATGTGACAGATGAATGTTTAAACTTCAGTGGCAGATACATTCATGTCTGTATCCCTCAGATACAGTATAGAAAAAATTACTGCCAGCAATGAGGAAGAGTGACAATTTTACTGAAGGCAATAACATCAAGGGAAGACTTGGACAAATTGAGAGAAACATAACATGTAAAATATTGTATCTTTCTATTCACTGACTGGTCTACAGTGCATTCAACCACTTTCCCACCCAACCCCCGATGATAACAGAAGCTCTGATGCTCTGTACTTTACTAGTTCTCCCCTAGGTACAAATGTCCTGCATTTCACCTATAGTCATCACACATAATTATTAGAACATAGAAAAATACAGCGCAGTACAGGCCCTTTGACCCTCGATGTTGCGCCGATACAAGCCCACCTAACCTACTAGCCCACTATCCTTCATATGTCTATCCAATGCCAATTTAAATGCCCATAAAGAGGGAGAGTCCACCACTGCTACTGGCAGGGCATTCCATGAACTCACGAGTAAAGAATCTACCCCTAACATCTGTCCTATACCTACCACCCCTTAATTTAAAGCTATGCCCCCTCGTAATAGCTGACCCCATACGTGTATATTCTACTAATATACATTGTGTCTTTCTAATCAGATACATCAGGCAATTTTAACTTTTTTAAATGTCCTATATTAGTAAGTTAAAACAACCTTCAAACAAAACTAAGAAGTTGGCACAAATTTAATAATCTATATCATCAAAATCCCCAGGCACTGTAGAAAATGGTTTACTCACAACACACTGTACACCTGGCTTGACTGTACAGTTGAATAACGTTTCTTTTCCATAGATGCAGTTCCAATTCAGTGAACAATTCATGCAAACTGGAGGCAATTTCCCACAAAGTCCAGCACTGGGACAGTTTGACAGGTAGGACAGTTCCGTGGTTACTGCTAGAAATAGAGACAGAGTTGCACAGTTAAGATTAGATACGTTCTACTTCAGAAAATATTGTTACAATTGATCGATAGCAATAAATGTTAATAGAAGGAAAAAGATAGAAGATGCACTTTATCGTATACATCCTTACAGTCTGCACGATAAGCAGGGGTAGTGCCCAGGGTGGCAGCCAGGCTAGTAGATGGAAATGCAGCATCTTTTGGTGACAGCATCCCGTCAGGTTCCTGTGTACCTCGAGAATCTGTTGGAAAATGTTTACACTGCATTCAGGCTGAAATATGTGTATCATACACCAAAACACCAGCAATAACTGAAAGAGGCCACAATGTTTAATAGTAAAGAAATGCAATCGTCTCAGTCAGATATTCTTGATGATTAGCTGAAAATGTGTTGCTGGTTAAAGCACAGCAGGTTAGGCAGCATCCAAGGAACAGGAAATTCGACGTTTCGGGCATAAGCCCTTCATCAGGAATGATTAGGTGAGAGAGTCAGAAGGCTCTCGTGTTGTGATGGTAGCATCTCGCCCTCTGGGCTAGAGAGTCCGGGTTCAAAGTCAGGTGGGGTGGGCGGGTGGGGAATGGGGGGGTGGTGGGCGGGTGGGGAATGGGGGGGTGGTGGGCGGGTGGGGAATGGGGGGGTGGTGGGCGGGTGGGGAATGGGGGGTGGTGGGCGGGTGGGGGATGGGTGGGGTGTGGTTGGGTGGGGGATTGGTGGGGTGTGGTTGGGTGGGGGATTGCTGGGGGGGGTGAAGTGAGGGGGGTGGAGTGGGAGGGGGGTGGAGTGGGGTGGGGGTGGAGTGGAGTGGGGTGAGGGTGGAGTGAGGGTGGTGAGGGTGGAGGTGGAATGGGGGGGTGGAGTGAGGGGGAGTGGAGTGGGGTGGGGGTGGAGTGAGGGTGGTGAGGGTGGAGGTGGAATGGGGGGGTGGAGTGAGGGGGAGTGGAGTGGGGTGGGGGTGGAGTGAGGGTGGTGAGGGTGGAGGTGGAATGGGGGGGTGGGGGTGGAATGGGGGGGTGGGGTGGAGTGAGGGGGCGGGCCGGGGGGGGGGGAAGGTCAGACGATGACACAATGACAGTTTATTTCTGCTGCCGGATGTGACTCCCCCGCAGGCGAACAGCTCCCGAAGACCAGGCACTAGCCGCTGAACTTGACACTGTCTGACAGCCCCTTGGGCCTTCCGCTGTCCCGGACTCACCAGCCTTCAAGAGCCCGAACAACTGCCACAAAACCAGGGCCCAATCGAGAACCTTCCACACCGCCATTGCACCCAACCATCGACTAATCGGAGCACAGGAACCACCAACCAATCGGAGCATAGGAACCACCAGCCAATCGGAGCACAGGAACCACCAGCCAATCAGATCACAGGAACCACCACCCTATCGGAGCACAGGCACCACCAGCCAATCGGGGTACAGGAACCACCAGCCAATCGGGGTACAGGAACCCAGCCAATCGGATTAACTGGTGATGAAGGGGCGGTCCTACTATTTCCAACAAAAACTGAAACAGAAACTAACAGCAGAAACGGGAGAGAAATTGCTGGAAAATGTCTGTGGAGTGAAATCAAAGTTAACGTTTCGGGTCGTATGACCCTTGTTCAGTTTTTGAGTTCCGAGGATCTTCTGTTTTTGTTTCTGATTTAAAGCATCTGTAGTTCTTTCTGTTTTTATTGAGAAACTCAGCAATTAGAGTCATAGAGATGTACATCAGGGAAACAGACCCTCGGTCCAACCTGTCCACCTGACCTGATATCCTAAATTAATCCAGTCACATTCGCCAGGTTCAGTAGCATCTGTAGAGAGAAAATAAAATTCATGTTTTGGGTTCAGAGACTTTTTTTTCAAAATGCCTACAATGTGGAGGCAGGCCACTCAACCCATTCTCCAAAGAGCATCCCACCCTGACCCAACCTCCTACCCTATCCCTAGGAGAAGGTGAGGACTGTAGATGCCGGAGATCAGAGTTGAGTGTGGTGCTGGAAAAACAGCAGGGCAGGTTGCACCTGAGGAGCAGGATAATCAACATTTCGGGCATCAGCCCCTCAGGAACCCATTCCTGATGAAGGGCTTATACCCAAAACATCGATTCCCCTGCTCCTCAGATGCTGCCTGATCTGCTGTGCTTTTCCAGCACCACACTCTCAACTCCTACCCTATCCCTGTAACCCTACATTTCCCATGGCTTATCCACCTAACGTACATATCCCTGAACACTATAGGCAATTTACCATTGCCAACTGTGAGAGGAAACCAGAGCACCCATATGGCCACAGGGAAAATGTACAAACTCCACACAGTCACCTGAGGGTGGAATTGAACTCAAGTCTCTCATGCTGTAAGGCAACAGTGCTATCTGTTGTGTAACCTTCCGAACGTGACTGCGAGAATGGCTGAGTTGCTTTTGAGCACTAAGGGTAAGCAGAATCTATAAGTATATATAAGGTGGAGACAGATAGATTCTTGTTAAGCAAGAGAATTTTTTTTATTTCAAAAATATATTTTATTCATGAAATTATTTTGATATCTATACAATTGGTGATGCTATTCAAATATATACATTCCTTTTCTTTACATATAGAGATCGGACTTAATCATTCATATAAACAAGTCTGTACATTGACCATTCAGATATTTAGCTGAGATGTCAGCGGAGCCTGATTACTGAGTAGGCCCCCTGTTCTTGGGCAGGCAGCTATTACACAGTGGTCTTTCCCCACCACGCCTTGGCGGCAGCTGCCCCGAGCTTCAGTGCATCCCTCAACACGTAGTCCTGGACCTTGGAATGTGCCAGCCCGCAACACTCAGTCAGGGTCAGCTCCTTCAGCTAGAAGAACAACAGGTTTCGGACCGACCAAAGAGCGTCTTTGACCGAGTTGATGATCCTCCAGGCACAGTTGATGTTCGTCTCGGTGTGTGTCCCGGGGAACAGACCGTAGAGCACGGAGTCCCGCGCTGCTCGGGACGAACCTCGACAAACACCACTGCATTCCTCTCCAGACTTCCTTTGCATAGACACATTCCAGAAGGAGTTGTGTGACAGTCTTGTCCCGTCTGCAGCTGCTTCTAGGGCAGCATGCGGTGCGGCTGAGAGTCCGGGCGTGCATAAAGGATCTCACAGGCAGAGCCCTTCTCACCACCAGCCAAGCCATGTCTTGCTGCTTGTTGAAAAGTTCTGGCGATGAGGAATTCTGCGAAATGACTTTGACAGTCTGCTCAGGGAACCGCTCGATAGGATCCGCCCTCTCCTTTTCCCGAAGGGTCTCAAGGACACTACGTGCTGACCACTTCCTGATGGACTTGTGGTCAAAGGTGTTTTTCTTCATAAACTTCTCCACGAAGGACAGGAGATACGGAACGGTCCAACTACTCGGAACGTTGACAGATTGATGGAGCCACACACAAAGGTGGCCATCAGGGTGAGGGTGGCAATGGTATTTTTTCCCCTGTTGCCCAGATCTTTATACATGGTGTCCCTTCGGACCCGGTCCATCTTTGATCTCCACATGAAAGATGGCCCGGGTGACTGCGGTGGCACAGGTTCTGGGAAAAGGCCAGACCTAGAACATAGAACATAGAACGATACAGCACAGAACAGGCCCTTCGGCCCATGATATTGTGCCGAACATTTGTCCTAGCTTAAGCACCTATCCATGTACCTATCCAATTGCTGCTTAAAGGTTACCAATGATTCTGACTCTGCCACTCCCACAGGCAGCGCATTCCATGCCCCCACCACTCTCTGGGTAAAGAACCTACCCCTGACATCCCCCCATACCTTCCACCCTTCACCTTAAATTTATGTCCCCTTGTAACACTTTGTTGTACCCGGGGAAAAAGTCTTTGACTGTCTACTCTATCTATTCCCCTGATCATCTTATAAACCTCTATCAACTCACCCCTCATCCTTCGCTGTTCCAATGAGAAAAGCCCTAGCACTCTCAACCTATCCTCGTTCGACCTATTCTCCATCCCAGGCAACATCCCGGTAAATCTCCTCTGCACCCTCTCCAAAGCTTCCACATCTTTCCTAAAATGAGGCAACCAGAACTGCACACACTACTCCAAATGTGGCCTTACCAAGGTCCTATACAGCTGCAACATCATCTCACGACTCATGAATTCAATCCCTCGCACCATAGGCCTTCTTACAAGCTCTATCCACCTGAGTGGCAACTTTCAAAGATCTATGAACATAGACCCCAAGATCCCTCTGCTCCTCCACCTTACTAAGAACCCTACCGTTAACCCTGTATTCCGCATTCTTATTTGTCCTTCCAAATTGGACAACCTCACACTTGACAGGGTTGAACTCCATCTGCCACTCCTCAGCCCAGCTCTGCATCATATCTAAGTCCCTTTGCAGCCGACAACAGCCCTCTTCACTATCCACAACTCACTGATCTTTGTATCGTCTGCAAATTTACTGACCCACCCTTCGACTCCTTCTTCCAATTCATTAATAAAAATTACAAACAGCAGAGGACCCAGAAATGATCCCTGCGGAACTCCACTTGTAACTGGGCTCTGGGCTGAATATTTACCATCTACCACCACTCTCTGACTTCGATCGGTTAGCCAGTTCTCTATCCAACTGGCCAAACTTCCCACTATCCCATGCCTCCTGACCTTCCACATAAGCCTACCATGAGGAACCTTATCAAATGCCTTACTAAAATCCATGTACACTACTTCCACTGCTCTACCCTCCTCCACATGCTTGGTCACCTCCTCAAAGAATTCAATAAGACTTGTAAGGCAAGACCTACCCCTCACAAATCCGTGCTGGCTGTCCCTAATCAAGCAGTGTCTTTCCAGATACTCATAAATCCTATCCCTCAGTACCCTTTCCATTACTTTGCCTACCACCGAAGTAAGACTAACTGGCCTGTAATTCCCGGGGTTATTCCTATTCCCTTTTTTGAACAGGGGCACAACATTCTGCCACACTCCAATACTCTGGCACCACCCCCATTGACAGTGAAGACGAAAAGATCATTGCCAACGGTTCTGCAATTTCCTCTCTTGCTTCCCAAATAATCCCAGGATATATCCCATCAGGCCCGGGGGACTTGTCTATCCTCAATTTTTCAAAATGCCCAACACATCTTCCTTCCTAACAAGTATCTCCTCTCGTTTACCAGTCCGTTTCATACTCTCCTCTTCAACAATACGGTCCCTCTCATTTGTAAATACTGAAGAAAAGTACTCATTCAAGACCGCTCCTATCTCTTCCGACTCAATACACAGAATCATTGGTAACCTTTAAGCAGTAATTGGATAGGTACATGGATAGGTGCTTAAGGTAGGACAAACAATCGGACCTACCCTCGTTCTCGTCGTTCTCATGTTTCTCACATGCGCATAAAAGGGTTAACCTTGATCCTACCCGCCAAAGATTTTTCATGCCCTCTCTTAGCTCTCCTAATCCCTTTCTTCAGCTTCTTCCTGGCTATCCTGTATCCCTCCAATGCTCTGTCTGAACCTTGTTTCCTCAATCTTATGTAAGCCTCCTTCTTCATCCTTACAGGACATTCAACCTCCCTCATCAACCAAGGTTCCCTCACACGACCATCTCTTTCCTGTCTGACAGGTACATACATATCAAGGACACGTCGTATCTGTTCCTTGAAAAAGTTCCATATTTCAACGACATCCTTCCCTGACAGCCTGTGCTCCCAATTTATGCTCCTCAGATCTTGTCTTGCAGCATCACATTTACCCTTCCCCCAATTCTAAAACCTGCCCTGTTGCACCACACCTATCTCTCTCCATAACCAAGGTGAAAGTCACAGAATTGTGGTCACCATCACCAAAATGCTCACCACTAACAAGCCCATCACTTGTCCCGGTTCGTTAGCAAGTACCAAATCCAATATGGCCTCCCCTCTGGTCGGACAATCTACATACAGAGTTAGAAAAGCTTCCTGGACACACTGCACAAACACCACCCCGTCCAATCTACTTGATCTAAAGAGCTTCCAGTCAATATTTGGGAAGTTGAAATCACCGATGACTACTATCCTGTGGCTTCTGCACCTTTCCAAAATCTGTTTCCCAATCTGTTTCTCCACATCCCTGCTGTTATTGGGGGGCCTATAGTAAACACCCAACAAGGTGACTGCTCCTTTCCTATTTCTGACTTCAGCCCATACTACCTCCAAAGGCAGATCCCCCTCGAACTGCCTTTCTGCAGCCGTTATATCATTTCTAATTAGCAACGCCACCCCCACTCCTTTTTTACCACCCCCCTTAATCTTACTGAAACATCTGTTACCAGGAACCTCCAACAACCATTCCTGTCCCTCTTCTATCCACGTTTCCGTGATGGCCACAACATCATAGTCCCAAGTACCGATCCACACCTTAAGTTCACCCACCTTATTTCTGATACCCCTTGCGTTGAAGTATACACACTTGAGCCCCTCTCTGTGTCCGCAAGTATTCCCTGTCAGTGCTACCTTCTCCACAGCCTCCCTACATTCTTGGACATCCTGACAAACAGCTAACCTACTTGCTGGACTACAAGTCCGGATCCCATCCCCCTGCCAAATTAGTTTAAACCCCCCCCCCCGAAGAGTGCTAGCAAACCTACCCCCCAGGATATTGGTGCCCTTCTGGTTCAGGTGCAACCCGTCTGCTTGTACAGGACCCACCTTCCCCAGAATGCAGTCCAATTGTCCAAATACCTGAAGCCCTCCCTCCTATACCATCCTTGCAGCCACGTGTTCAACTGCACTCTCTCCCTATTCCTTGCCTACTGTCACATGGCACCGGCAACAACCCAGAGATGACGACTCTGTCCGTCCTAGCTTTTAGCTTCCAGCCTAACTCCCTGAGCTCCTGAATGACCTCCCCACCTCTATTCCTACCTATGTCATTGGTGCCAATGTGCACCACGAGTTCTGGCTGCACACCCTCCCCCTTAAGGATTCTGAAGACACGGTTCAAGACGTCTCGGACCCTGGCATCCAGGAGGCAACAAACCATCCGAGAGTCTCGCCCATGTCCACAGAATCGCCTGTCTGACCCTCTAACTATAGGCTCTCCTATAACTAGCGCTCTCCTCCTCTCCCCCTTTCTCTTCTGGGCTCAGGGCCGGACCTCGTGCCAGAGACCCAGTCACTGCAGCTTACCCCTGCTGGGCGTCCCCAATGGCAGTACCTCACACCTGATGACCCTAGGTTTTTACATGATGGAGAGCAATCATTGCTCCCATCTGCCCAGTTTCTGCCTCACTTTACTGATACACCCCTCCCCAGACTTGGCACATGCACCAGCCCCCCCCCCCAACCAAATACCCAGTACCTTCAGGTGGTCAGTCTTGACGCTGAAGGGGATAGAGAATTGGTTAGCCCAGTTCCCGAAGAGCATGGCCTCGTTCTTGCCTCGGTTTACCTTGGCCCTCGAGGCCCGTTCAAACTGGTCACAGATTACATGAGTCTGTGAACGGACAGCAGATCCAAGGAGAAAACGGCGACATCATCCATGTACAGGGAAGCCTTAACCTGTATGCCCCACTGTCAGGAATAGTCACCCCTCTCAGGTTCGCATCCTTCCTGATGGACTCAGCAATGGCTCTATGCAGCACACAAACAAGGCAGGAGAGAGAGGGCAGCCCTGCCTGACTCCAGATCTGATTCCCACCCATTGATTGAGACTGCACTGACAATGTTGGTGTAGAGCAGTCTGAATCAATTGCAGACTCCCTTCCCAAAACCCATTTTGCAGAGAACATCTCTCATATACCTGTGCAATATCCTGTCAAAGGCTTTCTCCTGGTCCAGGCTGATAGGCAGGTGTCTAACCCTCTGTCCTGCACGTAGGCGATCGTATCACTGAGGAGTGCGAGACTCTCAGCGATCTTCCTGCCCGGCACAGCACAGGTTTGGTCAGGGTGAATCACCGAGCCCAGAGCAGACCTGACTCGGTTGGCGATGACCTTTGACAAGATTTTGTAATCCACATTTAACAGTGAGATTGGTCTCCGATTTCTGATTTCCTCCCTCTGCCCCCTTCCACTTGTCGATGAGGGTGATGATGCCTTTCCTCATGGATTCACTCATGGTACCTGCCCAAAGCATACTGACATACACCTCCCCCAGTCCTGGCCAATCAAGTCCCACAGAGCAGAATAGAACTCGACCGGTAAGTTGTCACTTCTGGGAGTTTTATTCATTTCGAAGGACTCGAGGGCCTTGGTCAGCTTGTCCAGAGATAGTGGCTGGTCCAGCTTCTCCCATGTCCTGTCATCTAAGACCTCCGTGATAGAGGACAGGAATGACTGGGAGGCCGCGCTGTCAGTTGGCTTTGTTTCATACAGACTGGCATAGAAGGATTTGTTGATCCTCATGATGTCAGCCTGAGATGACGTAACCGAGCCATCTTCTTCCTTCAGGCTGCTGAGCACAGAGCTCTCTTAGTGCACTTTCTGAAAGAAGAAACGTGAGCACGTCTCACCCTGCTCTACGGAGCAGGCCCTGGACCGGAATATTATCTTGGAGGCCTCCAAGGCAAAGAGCAAGGCTTGCTGGCCCTTCACCTCCTTGAGGTCCTCCGTGACATCGACCCCCATCATCTAAGAGAATGAAAGGTTATCAGGGGTAGCAGGAATGCAGATATAACATTATTTCATGGCCACAGCAGGCTCAAAGGGCCTAATCCTGCTCCTCATTCAGGGATGTATGTTCATATATTAAAAACCACACGGATCATCACCAGACTCCTATCATTCAGCCAAAAACACTCATGCTGTTATTGTCCTCTTTGTTCCATAAGCTTCAATTTTAATAAATATCTTTTGGCAAGTTCATGTACATCACATGAACTTCTATTTTAATGAGGGCAAGTAAAAACCAGTGGCTTTTAACAATTCTGCATTGTCTTTAATTAATCCACATATTTTGCCAAGGCTTTTTTTTCTACAAACACTCATCAATATTGGTAAATTGACTGATCTGACTGAATGCTTGAGTTCTGAAGTAAGCCTGATGAAGGGCTTATGCCCGAAACGTCAAATTTCCTGTTCCTTGGATGCTGCCTGACCTGCTGCGCTTTTCCAGCAACACATTTTCAGTTCTGAAGTAATGCCCCCTCCACATACATCCACATTTTAAAACTCGAAATCCTGGGGACTAACAAACATTTTAAGTGGGAATATCAATTAGGATGGTGTACTAAATTAGACACAGGTTCGTGTATCAACTTTGTTCACCAAGTCCACTTTTCAGGGAAAGCACAGTCTAGGAGCATCAGACAATAATTAATGTTGTACTGAAAGCAATAGACAATCTGTACACATTTTTGTTGCACTTCTCTTTTGCAAGTGTCATAGAAGTTGTCAGCAAGTTGCCAGATACTCATGAAAACTGTCCATGATATAATTTCCTACATGCAGTTACATTGTCCTCCACACTACAAGGTACCATGCACTATCAATTTAATCCGGAAACCCAGAGCACAGGTTGACAAGAGTCAGAGGTGCAGTCCCAAAACAGAAGTGTTTTCATAACACATGTAGGTTAAATAGATAAAGCATTAGAACTCAAGAACAGCCAGCCAAGGTTGCAGCCAGAAACAGACTAACAAAGCCACGGCATTTATACCTGGTTCCAAATTTCCAGCAAAGATGTCAACCTGGAGACACTTACATGCCAAAGACTCTAATACCTTCTCCTTTCCCATCCCCTCCAGAAAAGCATACAATTGATTAGACCAACAAATCACCATAATTTTAACATACAAAGCAACCAGTGCCAGTGGAAACTGAGTGGCTAAGCAAATTGCTCTTTAGTTTGGAGACCAGGAATAGGGCACCTTAAAAGCAAGATACATCAACTCAGAAGTCTCCATGCTGCAAAGATGTAACCTTTTTTCATTGAAGTCAATAAAAATGCTCCCAAGATCAATAATTTCTCCCACAAAGAGAAGGTGGAAGGAATATTAAATAAGAGGCACAGCATTCTATTGAACACTTTTTTATTCACTTATGAGTCATGGACATTGCTCGCTAACCAGTGTTTTTACTTTCCATCCTTAGCTGCCTTTTTGGACTGCTGCAGTTCACATGCTGTAAGTTGACCCACAATGCCCTTGAGGACGGAGTTCCACGATTTTGACCAATGACAATAAAGGAACAGTGATATATTTCCAAGTCATGGGATGGTGAGGGGTGCAGGCGGTGTGTTCCCATGCATCTGTTGCCTTGTCCTTCTAGATGGAAGTGATCATAAGTTTGGAACGTGCTGTCTAAGAATCTTTGGTGAAGTTCTGCAGTGCATTTTGTGGATAATATACACTGCTGCTATGGGTGTCAGTGGTGGAGACAGTGGATGCATGTGGATGTGGTGCCAATCCATCAGGCTGGTTTGACCTGGATGGTGTCAAGGTAGTTCAGTGCACCCATCCAGGCAAGTCCAGACCTGTGCCTTTTAGATGGTGGAAAAAGTGAGGACTGCAGATGCCGGAGATCAGAGCTGAAAATGTGTTGCTGGAAAAGCGCAGCAGGTCAGGCAGCATCCAAGGAACAGGAGATTCGATGTTTCAGGTATGAGCCCTTCTTCAGGAATCCTGAATGTCGACTCTCCTGCTCCTTGGATGCTGCCTGACCTGCTGCGTTTTTCCAGCAACACATTTTCAAGCCCTTTTAGATGGTGGACAGGCTCTGGGGAGTCAGGAGGCGAGATACTTGCTGCAGTATTCCTAGTCTCTGAATTACTCATAAAGTCAATGTTTTTGGGACGAGTCCAGTTGTTTCTGGTTAATGGTAACCCCAAAGATGTTGATACTGTGGATTCAGTAGTAGTAAACCAGTGAATGTCAAGGGTGGTGATTAGATTGTCTCTTATTGGAGATGGTCATTGCTGGCATTTGTGTGGTATAAATGTTGTTTGCCACTTGTCAGCCCAAGTCTGGATATTGTCCAGATCTTGCTGCATTTGAACATGGACTGCTTCAGTTGGATTACTTCTGCCCCTTTAAGGTCATACCAATGTGGTACCAATCACATAACATGATGAATAATGGTTGGTTCAATGCTGAGTTATGCTTTCTAACCCAGGAACAGTGATATATTTCCAGGTCAGTCTGGTGAGTGGTTTAGAGGAGAAATTACAGGTGGCGGTGTTTCATATATCTACTGTCCTTGTCCTTATGATGAAATTGATCACACTCCTGACTCGTGCTTTGTGGATTGGCTTTGGGAAGTCAGATGTTGAGTTAATTGCTGCAGTATATCCTAGCCTCTGACCTGCTGTATAGCTATTGTATAAATTCAGGGAGCTAGGGTGCAAGCTTAGAGCTAGAACAAACAGAGTTATTACTTCTAGTTTGTTACCCGTGCCACTTGCTAGCAAGGTGAAGAATAGGAAGAGAGAGCAGTTGAACACATGGCTACAGGGATGGTGCAGGAGGGAAGTATTCTGTTAACTGGATAATTGGGGCTCATTCTGGGGTAGGGGGGGACCACTACAAACAGGATGGTTTACACCTGAACCAGAGGGGTACCAATATCCTCGGGGGGAAATATGCTAATACTCTTCGGCACGGGATGGGAACCATTGTACAGGAGGTTGAGAGGAGTGAGGTCATAAATAAGGTTTCAAGGTTGCAAGAGTGTACCGGCAGGCAGAAAGGCAGTTAGAAGTGTGTCTACTTCATCATCAGAAGCATCCGGAATAAGATGGGTGAACTTGCATCATGGGTTGGTAACTGGGACTTCAATATTGTGGCTATTTTGGAGACATGGATAGAGCAGGGACAGGAATGGTTGTTGCAGGTTCCAGGATTTAGTTGTTTCAGTAAAAACAAGGAAGATGGTGAAAGAGGGGGAGGTGTGGCATTTATAGTCAAGGACAGTATTATGATGCAGAAAAGATATTTTATGAGAACTCATCTACTGAGGTAGTATGGCTGAGGTTAGAAACAGGAAAGGTCACCCTGTTGGGAGTTTTCTGTAGGCCTCCGAAAGGTTCCACAGGTGTGGAGGAAAGCAAAGGTGATTCTGGATAGGAATGAAATTAACAGGGTAGTTATGGGGGGGATTTAACTTTCCAAATATTGACTGGAAACGCTATAGGTTTGAGTACTTTAGATGGGTTAGTTTTTGTCCAATGTGTGCAGGAGGGTTTCCTGACACAGTATGTAGACAGGCCAACAAGGGGCGAGGCCACATTGAATTTGATACTGGCAATGAACTAGGCCAGGTGTTAGATTTGGAAGTAGGTGAGCACTTTGGTGATAGTGACCACAATTTGGTTATATTTACTTTAGTGATGGAAAGGAATAGGTATATACAGAGGAACCTCGATTACGGGTGGGCAGTATATCGTTTGGATAATTGATTATTCAGTTAATCGATTCAATGCCTTTTCTCTGGAGCTCGGTGTTTTCTGTTAAGTCTGCTCCCCTGTTCAGGAGATTAGGCAGCAGCACACCACAAACAAGCCCCTGCCACTGCAACCATACCCCACCACCACCACCACCAGCCCCCCCCCAACTCCCACCCCATTCGCACCCCGCTCTCCCATCTGACCCAGCCGCTCTGCCCCCACACCCCATGTGCCCTTGCCCCCGTCAGCCCCCTATCTGCCTACACTCCTCCCTCTGGGGTAGCCAGACTAGACACCAACATTAAGACTGCTGCTTTTGGGGAGGGTGAGTCTCAAAATATAGCACACACACATACATCTTTTTATTGCAATTTTTTGACAAGTTCCACCTCTGTCCTGTGTAGAACTCCAGGGTAAGTGTGGGGAGAGACAGAGAATGAGAGAGCGAGAGCGAAAGACACAGAAAGAGAGAGAGATAGAGAGACTGTTTCTCAGAAGCATTTCAGTAAGCTGGGTTCATTTTTAATCATTGGAAGCAAAAAACGCGATCAGTGTTGGAACCACGTCTTTGATGTAATGTTTCTATCCAGACCTTGAGATCTTCTTAAGATAATCTGAAATTCGGATAACTGATATTTGGATAATCGAGGTTCCTCTGTACCACAGGGCAAGAGTTATAGCTAGGGTAAAGGCAATTATGATGCAATTAGGCAAGATTTAGGATGCATAGGATGAAGAAGAAAACTGCAGGGGATGGGTGCAATTGAAATGTGGAGCTTATTCAAGAAGTAGCTACTGCGTATCCTTGATAAGTTGTGCCCGTCAGGCAGGGAGGAAATGGTCAAGCAAGGGAGCCATGGTTTTACTAAAGAAGCTTAATCTCTTGTCAAAAGGAAGAAGAAGGCTTATGTGAAGATGAAACATGAAGGCTCACATAGGGCACTTGAGAGTTAAAAGTTAGTCAGGAAGGACCTAAAGAGAGAGCCAAGAAGAGCCAGACGGAGACATGAGAAATCTTGGTTGGTAGGATCAAGGAAAACCTTAAAGTTTTCTGCAGATATATCAGGAATAAAAAGAATGACTAGAGTAACAGAACACATCAGATGGCCTCCTTCTTTAGAGACCGCAATTTCCCTTCCCACGTGGTTAAAGATGCCCTCCAACACATCTCGTCCACATCCCGCACCTCTGCCCTCAGACCTCACCCCTCCAACCGTAACTAGGACAGATCACCCCTGGTGCTCACCTTCCACCCTACAAACCTTCGCATAAACCAAATCATCCGCCGACATTTCCGCCACCTCCAAAAAGACCCCACCACCCATATTTCCCTCCCCACCCCTTTCCGCCTTCCACAAAGACCGTTCCCTCCGTGAATACCTGTCCAGGTCCACGCCCCCTATGACCCACCCTCCCATCCTGGCACTTTCCCCTGCCACCGCAGGAACTGTAAAACCTGTGCCCACACTTCCTCCCTCACCTCTATCCAAGGCTCTAAAGGAGCCTTCCACATCCATCAAAGTTTTACCTGCATATCCACTAATATCATTTATTGTATTCATTGCTCCCGATGCGGTCTTCTCTACAATGGGGAGACTGGGCACCTCCTAGCAGAGCGCTTTAGGGAACATCTCCGAGACACCTGCACCAATCAACCACACCGCCCCATGGCCCAACATTTCAACTTCCCCTCCCACTCTGCCGAGGACATGGAGGTCCTGGGCCTCCTTCACCGCCACTCCCTCACCACCAGACACCTGGAGGAAGAACGCCTCATCTTCCACCTTGGAACACTTCAACCCCAGGGCATCAATGTGGACTTCAACAGCTTCCTCATTTCCCCTTCCCCCACCTCATCCTAGTTTCAAACTTCCAGCTCAGCACTGTCCCCATGACTTGTCCGGACTTGTCCGACCTGCCTAGCTCCTTTTCCCCATCCACTCCACCCTCTCCTCCATGACCTATCACCTTCATCTCCTCCTCCACTCACCCATTGTACTCTATGCTACTCTCTTCCCACCCCGATCCTCCCCTAGCTTATCTCTCCATGCTTCCGGCTCACTGCCCTTATTCCTGATGAAGGGCTTTTGCCCGAAACGTCGATTTCGCTGCTCGTTGGATGCTGCCTGAACTGCTGTGCTCTTCCAGCTCCACTGATCCAGAATCTGGTTTCCAGCATCTGCAGTCATTGTTTTTACCTCTAAGATTAGGGCAAGTCAAGAACAGTAGTGGAAGGTTGTGAATGGAGCCCAAGGAGGCAGGAATATCTTTTATCAGCATTCACACTGGAAAAAGACACTGTCAATGAGAACACTGAGAAACAAGTTTAGACAAGACGGAATTAAGGTTCATAAGGAAGAGGTGTTAGCGATTCTGGAAAGTGTGAAAATAATAAGTCCCCTGGACTGGATGGGATCTATTCTAGGACTCTCTGGGAAGCTAGGGAGGACACTGCAGAGCCTTTGGCTTTGATCTTTACATTGTCATTTTTTACATGAATAGTGCCAAAAGACTGGAGGATAGCAAATGTCCCCTTGTTCAAGAAGGGAAGAAAAGACAACCCTGGTAATTATAGACCAGTGAGCCTTACTTCAATTGTTGGTAAAGTGTTGGAAAGGATAAGAGATAGGATTTATAATAATCTGGAAGGAATAATTTGATTAGGGATAGTCAACATGGTTTTGTGAAGGGTAGGTTGTGTGTTACAAACATTGAGTTCTTTGAGAAGGTGACCAAACAGGTGGATGAGGGTAAAGTGGTTGATGTGGTGTATATGGATTTCAGTAAGACATTTGATATGTTCCCCATGGTAGGCTATTGCACAAAATACGAAGGTATGGGATTGAGGGTGATTTAGCAGTTTGAATGATAAATTGGCTAGCTGAAAAAAAAGAGGGTTGTGGTTGATGTTCATGCTGGAGTTCAGTTACTAGTGGTGTACTACAAGGAGCTGTTTTGGGGCCACTGCTGTTTATAATTTTTATAAATGACCTGGATGAGTTAGTAAATTTGCAGATGACACTAAAATCAGTGGAGTTGTGGACAGTGTTGAAGGATGTTGTGGGTTACAGAGGGGACATAGATAAACAGCAGAGCTGGGCTGACAGGTGGCAAATACAGTTTTATGCAGAAAAGTGTGTGGTCATTCACTTTGGAAGGAATATAGAGTACTGGGCTAATGGTAAGATTCTTGGTGATGTGGATGAGCACAGAGATCTCGGTGTCCAAATACATAGATTCTTGAAAATTGCCACCCAGGTCGATAGGATTGTTAAGAAGGCGTGTGTTCGGTTTTATTGGTAGAGAGATTGAATTTCAGAGCCACGAGGTCATGTTGTAGCTGTACGAAACTCTGGAGGTTCCTGGACCTGTCTATCTCCAATCCAAGTGGATGGAGATGGAGAGGTTTGGGAACTCGTGGATGGAGATGGAGGGGTCTAAGAACTCATGGATTTAGACCGACTCAACACTTATATTTTTTACAAACCCATCGACTCCCACACCTACCTGTATTACACCTCCTTCCACCCTACCTCCTGCAAAAATACTATCCCATATTCCCAATTCCTCTGCCTCCTCCCAGGAGGACTAGTTCCACCACAGATCACACCAAATAGCCTCCTTCTTTAAAGACCGAAATTTCTCCTCCCACGTGGTTGAAGATGCCCTCCAATGCATCTCATCCACGTCTCACACCTCTGTCCTCGAATCCCACCCCTCCAACTGCAACAAGGACAGAACCCCCCGGTCCTCACATTCCACCTCACCAACCTCCGCATAAATCGCATCATCTGCCGACATTTCCGCCACCTACAAATGGACCCCACCACCAGAGATATATTTCCCTCCCCACCCCATCTGCTTTCCGCAAAGACCATTCCCTTTGCGACTACCTGGTCAGGTCCACACCCCCTAACAAGCCACCCTCCTGGCACCTTCCTCTGTCACTGCAGGAATTGCAAAACCTGTGCCCACAACTCCCCCCTTACCTCTGTCCAAAGCCCCTAAAGGAGTCTTCCACATCCATCAAAGTTTCACCTGCACTTCCACCCATGTAATTTATTGTATCCATTGCTCCCAATGAGTTCTGCTCTACATTGGGGAGACTGGATGCCTTCTCGCAAAGAGAACATTTCCAGGACACCCACACCAATCAACCCCATCCCCCCATGGCTGAACATTTCAATGCCCCCTCCCACTCTACAAAAAGGACATGCAGGTCCTGGGCCTCCTCCATCACCACCAGACGTCTGGAAGAAGAACACCTTATCTTCCGCCTCATAATCCTTCAACCCCATGGCATCAACGTGCACTTCACCAGTTTCCTCATTCCCCACCTTACCCCAGTTCCAACTTGCCAGGTCAGCACCGTCCTCATGACCTGTGCCAACTGTCAATCATCCTTCCCACTGATCCACTCCACCCTCCTCTCAAACCTTCACCCCCACCTCCATTCACCTATTGCACTCTCAGCTACATTCTCCCCTGCCACACCCCTCCCATTTATATCTCCACCCCGAAGACTCCCAGCCGCATTCCTGATGAAGGTCTCTGGCCGAAAATGTCTATTTTCCTGCTCCTCAGATGCTGCCTGACTTGCTGTGCTTTTCCAGCAACACACAGATCTTATTGAATATGAATATAAGCTGCTTCAGTATCTGAGGTGTTGCAAATAGTGCTGATCATTGTGCAAACATTCCCAATTCTGACCTTATGATGGAGGGAAGCTCATTATGAAGCAGTTGATGATGATTGGGCTTGGGACACTACCTGAGGTACTCTTGCAGAGATATCCTGGAGCTTAGATGATTGATCTCCAACAATCACAGCCATCTTCCTCCGTGCCAAAGATGACTCCAAACAGCAGGTGATTCCAATTTAGCTAGGACTCCTTGATACCATACTTGATTGGACAAGGGCTCTCACTCTCACCTCCTCTCTGGAATTCAGCTCTTGTAATGAGGTCAGAAGCTGAATGGCCCTGGCAGAACCCAAAGTGGATTTCCATGAGCAAGTTATTGCTAAGCAGGTCTGTGTGATAGTACTGTTGATGACACCTTGCATCACTTCACTGATGATTGGTAGTGGTAATTAGCTGGCTTGGATTTGTCCTACTTTGTAGGTCATGGATATACATTAGGAACTTTCCTCATTGTTATATCGATGCCAGTGTTGGATCTGCACTGGAAGAGGTCAGCTGGGGAGCAGCAAGTTCTGGAGCACAAGTCTTCAGTTTATTGCCTGAATAATGTTAGGGTCAATAGCCTGAGCAATATCTAATATCTTCAACCATTTTTTGACATACAAATTGAATTGGCTGAAGACTGCTATCTGTGATGCTGGAAACTATTTGAAGAGGCAGACATGACTCATTTGGGAACAGAAAACAGAATTAACATTTCATTACAGTGACCCTTCTCGACAACTGATTTCCAGCATCCGCAGTTTAGTTTTTTTTTGAGATGGATCATCCTCTCGTCATTGAGAATGGGGTATTTGTGGAACGTGCTCCTCCAAGTTGCTGAATTGTTCACCACCATTTACTCATTCCCCTTCACCACCATTTACGACTTATGTGGCAGAACTGCAGAGCTTGGATCTTATCTGTTGGCTGCAGGATCATTGAGGTCTGTCCATCACTTTTTGCTTATGTTATTTGGTATGCAAGTAGTCCTGTTTGATAACATTATCAGGTTGACACCTCATTTTAGATATTCATGATGCCTCTCCTATCACATTCTTCTGCATTCTCCAATGAACCAGCGTTGATCCCCTGGCTTGATGGCAATGATTGAATGGGAGGTACGCTGGACTTTGAGGTTGTAGATTGTGCTGGAGTACAATTCTGCTGCTGTTGATGATGCATTCTAGAGCTCAGAGTGATTAGGAGATGGTGAGGACTGCAAATGCTGGAAAATTAGATTTGATAAAAAGAGGTGCTGGAAAAAGCACAGCAAGTCAGGCAGCATCGAAGGAGCAGGAGAGTCAACTTTTCAGGCAGGACCCTTCATCAGGACTGGGGAGGGGGAAAGAGGACTGAGAAATAAATAGTGGGGTGGGGCTGGGGGAGGGTAAGTGGGAGGGTAAGTGGGATGGTGATGAATTGATGCAAGTGGGAGGTGATTGTGATAGGTTAGTGGGAAGGGTGGAACAGATAGGTGGGAAAGAAGATGGAGAGGTAGGTCAGGTCAGAAGGGCAGTGCCAAGACATTCTGGGCTTCCTCCACTGCCTAAACTGGAGAAAGAGCACCTCATCTCAAGACCAAATCAAATGTATGTCTCACACACTAGGCCATCAGAAGAAACCAGAGAACTGCACAAAATCATGGGACATTTTATTCAATAAAAACAAACTTTGGTTTTTGGTTCTGTAATTACATTTACCTTTATTTCCTTCACGCAATGGTACTGAGAGCAGCAGCTATGAAAGTGATTTCCACAAGTTACTGAATCTTTGTTAGTTATAGCTAAAAATTTATATTTCACATAGTTTCATTAAACTACAGATAAATACCAAAATTGGATTAACCATGTTTCACACTTGTACAGAATTCTTTCCAGTCCAGAACATGAACATTGAAGCTTTAATTAATGAGGTTTATTTTAAATAGCTCCTAATGATAGGTTTCTCTCAATGGTTTTCACTGTTGACAATCATCCATTAAACATAAAGGATGGAAAGTTAAAATTCCTCTTCGGCCCTAATTTTACGCATTTGCTGCAGACGCTTCATTTTCTCTATAGTTGCAGCCAAAGAGTGTTCACCATATACCTTGCTGTCTCTTGTTTGGACAGTCACTGAATGATTCACTTTTTCCTTTTCCCCGACCACTACAGGCAGAGAGATTTTACAAAAAAATTACTCAATTTCCAGTCTAGGTCACTGATGATGCAACAAAATTTCTGCAGCAAACATTTAAACAAATCAAGAGTATAGGTTCCAGTGTTCAAGGGTGATTGAGTTGCCATTTCTTGCAGTAAGTAAAAGCTTTAACATAATTACTCTAGTTGATTTCATCTTCACACACACACTTGTGTAGGTCACAACTTCAGAAACCTCTACTGAATTCTACCCAATTTTATCTCCATTGGTTTAACACTGCCCCATTCCATGAAAAGACTTTTGAACATTTTTTTTATAAGCAGCCTATTTCACTGTTAGATTGGTATTTCTGGTTTTACATAGTGTATTCCTCATATCATCAGCCCTGATCATAGCTCGCTGGTAATCTAGTATGATGTGATCATTGGATTCAGACATGTGGGTAAATGGAAAAGGTAGATGTGTCATTCATGCTGGCGCCACAGAGGAAGTACAATGATTATCCGAGAAAACAATTGCTCAGATATCATACAGAGGAATCAACAGAAATATCCCAACCACCTCATATGTCTCTAGTTGTCTGCAAAGTAAAGTAAACCACTGGTCATTTTTAATATGAAGTGCAATTAAACAAACAGTTATATGACAGAGGGAACATCATGCACTTAATTATGGAAATGAAGTTATACCAACATGGATATAGTTTATATTAGCATAGATTGACTAGCACTGATTCAGTGCTAACATAATGAGTGCTGTGGTATTGTTTACAATTATGGGATCGTAGTTGGAAACACTTACATGGTATATCCAATACCATTTTCAAACAAGTTTACTTATGTAGTATTTTTCTTACATTCAGTGGTTTACTTTACTTTGCAAGATGAACTATTATTTAAGTAATTGCTTTTTATCCTTATTGTACCTAATGTGGTTGGCTAACTTGGTGCCACTATTTAAGAAAGGTAGTAAGGAAATGCCAGACAACTAGAGACCGGTGAGCCTGACATCGGCAGTAGACAAGTTTTGGAGGACATTGTGAAGGACAGGATTTACATGTATTTGGAAAGGCAAGGACTGATTGGGGATAGTCAACTTGACTTTGTGCGTGGGAAATCATAACTCACTAATTTGATTGAGTTTTTTGAAGAGGTAATAAAGAGGACTGATGAGGGCAGAGCTGTGGATGTGAGCTATATGGACTTCAGTAAAGCATTTGATAAGGTCCCTCATGGTAAACTGCTTCGCAAGGTTAGTTCTCATGGAGTACAGGGTAGAGCAACCATTTAGATATAGAACTGGCTTGAAGGCAGAAGACAGAGGGTGGTGGTGGAGAGTTTGCTGATTAGATTAGATTACTTACAGTCGTGGAAACAGGCCCTTCGGCCCAACAAGTCCACACCGACCCGCCGAAGCACAACCCACCCATTCCCCTACATTTACCCCTTTACCTAACAGTACGGGCAATTTAACATGGCCAATTCACCTGACCCGCACATCTTTGTGACAGTGGGAGGAAACCGGAGCACCCGGAGGAACCCACGCAGACACGGGGAGAATGTGCAAACTCCACACAGTGAGCCGCCTGAGTGGGGAATTGAACCCGGGTCTCAGGTGCTGTAAGGCAGCAGTGCTAACCACTGTGCTACCGTGCCACCCAGTACTTTTCAGACTGGAGGCCGGTGACCAGTGGTATGCCACAAGGATCGGTGCTGGGTCCATTGCTTTTTGTCATTTATTTGGATGTGAACACAGGAGGTATAGATAGTAAGTTTGCAGATGACACCAAAATTGGAGGTGTAGTGGACAGCGAAAAAGGTTACCTCAGTACAATGAGATTTTGATCAGATGGTCCAACGGGCTGAGGAGTGGCAAATGGAGTTTAATTTAGATAAATGTGAGGTGCTGCATTTTGGAAAGGCAAATCAGAGAATGATTTAAACACTTAATGGTAAGGTCCTGAGGAATGTTGCTGAACAAAGAGACCTTGGAGTGCAGGTTCATAGTTCCTTGAAAGTGGAGTCGCAGGTAGATAGGATAAAGGCAGCATTTGGTATGCTCTTCTTTAATGGTCATAGCATTGAGTACAGGAATTAGATCATGTCATGGTTGTACAGGACATTGGTTAGACCACTTTTGGAATATTGTGTGCAATTCTGGTCTCCCTCTGATTGGAAGGATGTCATGAAACTTGAAAGGGTTCAGAAAAGGTTTACAAGGATGTTGCAAGGGTGGGAGGACTTGAGCCATAGGGAGAGGCTGAACAGACTGGGCTGTTTTCCCTGGAGTGTCGGAGGCTGAGGGGTGACCTTATAGAGGAACCTTGCTTATCCAAATGAGATGGGCAGGCAGTATTTTGTTTGGAGAATTGATTTTTGGTTAATTGATTCAATGCCTCTCCTCAGGAGTTTTCTGAAGTTTCTTTTTTCCTCAGTCTGTCTCAGGGTTTGTTTCTGAGCAGATGCACTCTTGTGTGTAAGGTACCTGCAGCATCGTGGAAACCTTCCCCCCACCCCCCCACTCACCCTGAATCAGTTCAATGTGATTGACACAGCAAGCACTTGGTAAGTCTGTTCCCCGTTCAGGCGGGACAGTAGTAAACCGTGCGCGAGCCCCAATCCAACAACACCCCCCCCCCGACAAGAACAGTAAAATCGCTGCTGCCTTTGGGAGGGGTGAGTCTCAAAATAGCATGCACACACACATTTTACTGCAGCTTTTTGACAAGTTCCACCTTTGTGTAGAACTCCAGGGAAAGTGTGGGGAAAGAGAGAGGGGGCGATAGGTCATTTGGAGACGATGCCTGGGCTCCCATCCATGCCCAGGACAGTTCTCGGCAGCATTTCAGTATGTCGAATTCACATTTAATCATTGTAAACAGAAGACATGATCAGTGTTGGTAACACCTCTTTGATGTAATGTTTCTATTGGATTCTTGAGATCTTCTTTAGATAATCCGAAATTCAGATAACTGATATTTGGATAATTGAAGTTCCTCTGTGGAGGTTTATAAAATCATGAGGGGCATCAATAGGATAAATAGACAATGTCTTTTCCCCGGGGTGGAGCGAGTCCAGAACTAGAGGGTATAGGTTTAGGGTGAGAGGGGAAAGATTTAAAAGGAACCTAAGGGGCAACTTTTTCAGGCAGAGGGTGGTGTGTGTATGGAACCAGCTGCCCGAGGAAGTGGTTGAGGCTGGTACAATTACAACATTAAAAAGGCATATGGATGGGCATATGAATAGGAAGGGCTTAAAGGGATATGGGTCAAGTGCGGGCAAATTGGACTAGATTGGATTAGGATATCTGGTCAGCATGGACGAGTTGAACTGAAGGGTCTGTTTCCGTGCTGTACATCTCTGTGACTCTAAAAAAAAATCACTTTTCACAGTATCTTAAAGATATATGCGATAATAAAGAAATTATTCATACATCAAGTCATTTCAGCTCGGAATGCACTGTGCTGCACTTCTCTGGTAAAGTAACTCAACTTGTACATTAGCTTTTTTGGGCAAGATAATATCCAAAGGAATACAACATTAGCATAAACAGATTCCAATGAGAACCCATGATTCTCTGAAGACCATTCCAGTTAAAGTAACAATTCTGAAGAAACAAAATGCTAACTAAGGGGTACGTTTTGTTACTTCTGATTCAGTTGTGTTGTTGCAGATGGGGCAATGCTATCCTCTAGTAGCAGAAGCTTTAGAACCTTGAACCTCTGAGACACCTCCCTTCTTCCATCCCAAAATTTGCATATTGGGTACACCCTCAGCTATTAGCCCCAACACTTCATTTTGGGAGATACACCTGTCCATCTGTTATAGAGTCATATTCTTCAGTCCATGCCAACCGAGTTTCCCAAATTAAAATTAGTCCCACTTGTCTAGTTTTAACCAAAACCCTCTAGACCTTTCCTATTCATGTACAGGTCCAAACATCTTTTAAAAGATATAACTGTGCCTGCACTGTCATTCACCTGACAGTTCATTCCACATATGAACTATCCTCTGTATGAAAATGTCATCCCCACAGGTCACTTTTGAATCTTTCTCCACTCACCTTAAAAATATGCCACCTAGTTTCGAGCTCCCCCACCCTCAGGAAAGGACCATTGCTATTCGCCTTATCAATGCCCCTGATGATATTAAAATCCTCAGTAAAATTGGTGTTTCAGTAACATCAGAACCTATTGGGGTCTCAACAGAGTTGAAAGCTTCAAGGAATGTCTCCTGACTGCTGTTCTCTCTGAATCTGCTCTTGATCACTTTTCCTCCTGGATGGGAAGACTGCATACACGAATTTATGTCTGAAACGTTCCTTTTTGCCAAGGGACATGTTTATAGGATGTTACTATATTCTAACAGTTAATGAATAATTATTTCTGTATCCATTATTCTGTTAAGTTTCCAAAAAAGCTAAGTTATTTTAAGTTCCTTTTTGTTTAGCTGCATTTTAATCGGAGAAGTTTGACCAATCGCACTGCATCTAGAACACACACATTACATTACAATCATACAGCTGGACAGCATGGAAACAGACCCTCAAGTCCAACTCGTTCACGCTGACCAGATATCCTAAATTAATCTTGTCCCATTTGCCAGCATTTGGCTCATACTATACCTCCCCCCCCCCTCCCCAAACCCCAAACCTTTCCTAATCATATACTCACCCGGATACCTTTTAAATGTTGTAATTGTACCAGCCTCCACCACTTCCTCTGGCAGCTCTTTCTATGCAAGCACCACCCTCTTGTGAAGAAGTTGCCCTGAGGTCCCTTTTAAATATTTTCCCTTTACTTTAAACCAATGGCCTCTAGTCTGGGACTCCCCATCCCCAGAGAAAAGGTCTTGGTTATTCACTCTATCCACGATCCTCATTATTTTATCAACCTTTATAAGGTTATCCAAGAAATGAGATAGCTGCACCTCTGGCAATGATCTTTGCATCCTCACTCTCCATGGGAGTAGTAGCAGATGATTGGAAGGTGGCAAATTTTGTTCCTCTGTTCAAGAAAGGGAATGGGGAAATCACTAATAAGTACAAACTAGTCAGTCTTATGTCTGTGGTTAGCAAGGAACTGGAAAGGATTCTGAAAGATAGGATTTATGACTATTTGGAAAAGCATAGTTGGATTAAAGATAGTCAACATGGCTTTGTGAGGGGCATGTCATGTTTCAGAAGCCTAATTGAGTTACTTTGAGGATGTGACGAGACAAGTTGACAAAGGGTCAAGCAGGGGATGTGGTGTATATAGATTTCAGTAAAAGGCATTAGATATGGATCCCATGGTAGGCTCATTCAGAAAAGTAGGAGATATGGGATACAGAGAAATCTGGCTCTCTGGACACAGAATTGGCTAGATAAAAAAAAGACAGAGAATGGTAGTGGATGGAAAGTATTTCACCTGGAGGTTGGTGATCAGTGGGTCTGTTCTTGGGTCTCTGCTCTTTGTAGATTTTATAAATGACTTTGATGAAGAAGTGGAAGGGTGGGTTAGTAAGTTTGCCGATGACACAAAGTCGCTGGTGTTGTAGATTGTGTCGTGGGCTATTCCAGACTACAACAAGACATTAAGAGAAAATGAGGACTGCAGATCAGAGTCAAAGTGTGTGTTGCTGGAAAAGCACAGCAGGTCAGGCAGCATCCGAGGAGCAAGAGAATCGATGTTTTGAGCATAAACTCTTCATCAGGAAATCTGATGACTAGCTGTGCTTTTCCAGCATCACACTCTTCGACTACAAGACATTGACAGGATGCAGAGCTGGGCTGAGAAGTGGCAGACAGAGGTCAACCTGGATAAATGCAAGTGATTCATTTTGGAAGGTCGAATTTGAAACTTGGCAGTGTGGAGGAACAGGGGTCCATGAACATAGATCCCTCAAAGTTGCCCCCCAAGTTGATAAGGTTGTTAAGAAGGATTTGATGTTTTGGCTTTCATTAACCGGGGAATTTTAGTTTAAGAGGTTTTGCTGCAGCTCCACAAAACCTTGGTTAGACCAGATTTGGAGTACTGTATCCAGTTCTGGTTGCCTTATTATAGGAAGAATGTAGATGTTTTAGAGAAGCTGCAGAGGAGATTTATCAGGGTGCAGCATGGACTGGACACAAAAAAATTGATGCTGTAAATACAAAACAGGCAGGCAGGAGGCTGGAAGAACACAGCAAGCCAGGCAACAAGAAGGGTTAAACCCAAAACGTTGACCTCCACCTCCTGATGCTGCCTGTCGCGCCTGGACTGGAGAACATGCCTTATGAGAGGTAGAGTAAGCCAGGGCTTTTCACACTGGAGAGGAGGAGGAAGAGAGGTGACTTGATCGAGGTGTTCAAGGAAATGAGAGGCATAGATAGAGTTGATAGCTAGAGGCTTTTCTCAGGGCAAAAATGATTGTCATAATTTTAAGGTGATTGGAGGAAGGTAAGAGGGGAGATGTCTGAGGTCGGTTCGTTACACACAGTGGTGGGTGCCAGCTGTGGTAGTAGAGACAGAGACATAAGGACATTTAAGTGACTGCTGGATAAGCACATGGATCGCAGTAAATTGAGGGGTGCGTAGGTTAGGCTGATCTTACATAAAGACAAATGCTTGGCACACCATCGTGGGCTGAAAGGCCTGTACTGTTTATTTTCTATAAGGTCACCCCTCGTCTCCTACGCTCCAGAGAAAATAGTCCCATCCTATTCAGCCTCTTCCCATAGCTCAAACCCTCTAACCTTGGGTATATCTTTTCTGAACCTTTACAGGTTTCTCAATATCCTTCCTCTAGCAGGGAGACCAGAATTGAATGCAATATTCCAAAAGTGGCCTAACCAAAGTCCTGTATAGCCTCAACATTACCTCCCAACTCCAAATTAAGAAAATGTTTGGATAAAGTCTACCTTCTTAAAATATTTTGAGGGGGTCTAGTCCAGTCCATAACAAAAGTCACCCCTCAAGCTCCAGTGAAAAAAAAGGCCCAGCCTTTTTTTCTAACTCAAACCCTCCAGTCCTGGCAACATCTTGGAAAACGTTTTTCTGAACCCTCTCCAAAATTGTACTCTAAAACTGAATTTAATAACATCCTTGCAAAACAGGACCAGAACTGTACACAGTACTCCAAATCTGATCCACCAACATCCTGTACAACCTCAACATGACGTTCCAACTCCTTTACTCAATGGTTTGAGCAATGAAGACAAACGTGCAAAATACCTTAACCACCCTGTCAACCTGTGATGCAAATTTCAAAGAACTATGTATCTGAATCTTGACACTACCCAGGGCCTTAACAATAACTGCACAGGTCCTGCTCTTGTTCACTTTACCAAAATGCAATACCTCACATTTATCCAAATTAAACTTCATCTGCTACTCCTCAGCCCAATTAACCAAGATCCTTTTGTAATCTTAGATAACCTTCTTCACTGTCCATTTTACCAATCTTGGTGTCATCCACAAACTTACTAACCATGCCTCCTAAATTCCCATATAATATATAAATAACAAATAACAATGGACCCAACACCAATCCCTGTGGAACACTGCTGGTCACAAACCTCTGTCCCAAAAACAACCCTCAATCACCACCACCCTCTGAACATCAAATCAAATCCAATTAACAAGCTTTCTCTGAATCCCATGTGATCTAACTCCAAGCACAGTTAAGAAATGAAACTTACTGTAAAGGAGGCTCTCAACCTCAATCATTCCATTCCACATTCCCAACATTACAATGCATCACACCAACTTCGTGGTACAATGGTTGACACACTGGGACACCATATGATTTACACATTTTGAACAGGGAACCTGAAGAGAATCTCTCCACATACCACAGCAAGTATGAACCGAATAGATACATGGATAGTACTGATTGCAAAAGGGACCTTTTAGGATTTGGACCCAACACGTTAAAGACCATGCAGAGGCAGGGGGTGGAGAGAGATGTAGAAACTGGGAAAATTGGATCTTCAGAGTAAAGTAGGAGCATCAGATTTTATTTACCCAGAATGAAATTATACTGAGCAAGCTGAGAATTTTGGATCTTCTTATTCAACAATACATCAGGATCCAGATCCACATCGGCCATGAAACCTCTTTCAACAAACTCTTGACAAACCTAGAAGAAGAATGGTTAAGATTGCTTTACATAAAGATATGTGAAGACAAAGATATATCAAGTGCTACAATCAGCTTTGCTCACCCTCTGACCATACTCCACACAGCCTGGTCCATCAGGTATTACCATAATCTGACGTGGAGACAGCCAGAATGGCCTACATTAAAACAAGAAAAAACAGTCAAAAGATTTCAACAATTAACAACTTTAGCTTTCCAACTTTTGGAATTTGCCCTTTACCTCAGGATATTATCTCAGTTTCCTATTGTTAAAATGAAATGCATAAGGCTATGCTATGGTGATTCTTGGATCATTTGTTTACTTATGGTGTTTCCCTTTCTTAGCCAGGGAAGATTTAATCTTAGAACTGTCATTCTCTCCCTGACAGAGCCTAAAGCCTAAAGCTGCTTTCACAACACCAGATTTAAATTGCTTTAATCAAACGTAACATGTAAGGGTATTCATTTAACCTATTCTGAAGTTTTCCTGACAGCAAGTGTGGTTGTTTGGATTACTGGGTCTTTTTTTTAGGAAGGTAAAAAGTGTTGACACATAAAAACAATGGCAGTAGCCTGTATGCTAACAATGGATAGACAGAGTGTCTCTGAAGTTGCAAAAATGTCATCTTGTAAACAGTTAGGCTTTAATCAGTCAACTTACTTCGGTTAAAAGAGTTGTTGTTTCAAGGATAGTTAATCTGTATTTCTAACTAGATACAATGTCTTTGTGATTCACATTGTCATGCAGACTTTTAAAAAAAACTTTCTTCAGTCCAAGATATCCCTGAAACATTCAAAATTTCATCCAGGACATGGGAGAATGAAAGCAGATACAGATAGCAAGCCACTGGTTCACTGCACAAAAAGGTAGGTGGGAGCTTATGCTTACGTCAAGACGACCAAATTCATGGGGAATTAAAATGAGACTGGAGGATTCACCTTGCCTGTGCAAAACGAACCTCTAGCAAAAATGCAGACTCTGATAAAACAAAATAAAACTTAGCACACTAAGAGCTAAGAATCATCTTGGTCAGGTCCCAGATGATCAAACATCTACTAAACAAATGGGCAAAAACTTAGCAGATGGGGTAAAATGCGAGAAAACATGAAGTTGTCATGCAAGTACATCAAGTAATCAAGAAGGCAATTGGAATGTCACCCTTTATTGCAATGATTGGGAAAGTCTTGCTACAATTGTACAGAACCTTTTTGCAATCACATTTGACTGTACAACATTGGCCTCCTCCTTTAAGAAGAGATGTACAAGCATTGAAAGCAGTTCAGATTTTTTTTATTCATTCACAGGATGTGGACCTTCCTGGCAGACCAGCATTTATTGCCCACCCCTAATTGCCCAGAGGGCAGTTAAGAGTCAACCACATTGTTTTGGGCTTGGAGTCATGTGTAGGCCAGGTAAGGTTAACAGATTTCCTTCCCTAAAGGACATGAGTGAAGCAAGTGGGTTTTTCCTGACAATCAACAATGGCTTCATGGTCATCATGAGACTATTAATTCTAGATTCATTATTGAATTCAAATTCCACCATCAGCCATGGCAGGATTTGAACCCAGGTCCACAAAACATTAGCCAAGTTTCTGGATTAATATTCTAATGATAATACCGCTAGGCCATTGCCTTCCCATAAGACTCAGCAGTTTAGGATATATATTCATTGGAATATAGAAGTTTGAAAAGCGATCTTATTGAAATATTTAACATTCTGAAAGAGTTTGGAAGGGCAGGATGCTTCCCATGATGTGTTACAGAGAAAAATAACAACTCTCCCACTTATGACGAGGATGAAAAGTCATTTCTAACTTCTCCTCTCATTAGGCCATTAGTCTTGGCAAATTTCTGCCAGAGAGAGCAGAAGAGGGTAGATCATACAGTCTATTTAAGGCAGATTCAGATTTTTGGTCAACAGGGAGGAAAATTGAGTTCTGGCCCCAATCAGATCAGTCTTGAACTTGTAAAATGATGAGCAGACTTAATTTGTGGATAGTTCAACTGAAGTAATCAGAATGTCAAAACCTCAGAACAATGACATGTCTTATTGCCAGATTGGAAAGAGCAGACAGTCCCATTGGAGTAAAGTGAGGGGAGAAAGGACATGGTGGCAGACAATGTAACAAGCAGAGCTAGAAGAAAGGGAAGGAATAGGTTCACAATTTGAAAGCGTTGAACTCAATATTGAGCCCAGAAGGTTGTAAAGTGCCTAGCTTGAAGATAAGATGTTGCTCCTCCAGTTTTCGCTATGATCTGCTGGAACATTGCAGCATGCCGAGGACAGACAAGTGGGCATGCGAGTAGAATGCTGTGTTAAAATAGTTAGCTATGGGAAGGTCAGGGTCATGCTTGAGCACAGACTGGAGATGTTCTGCAAAGCCATCACCCAGTCTGCATTTGGTTTCCCCAATGCAGAGTCGCCCACATTGGGTGCAGTGAATACAATATACAAGATTGGAGGTGGTACAGGTGAAATGCCGCTTCACCTGCAAATCCCACATTCCAATTCTTAGCCTGTCGTCCTGAAAGTTCCTGCACTCTAAATATATATGAATAAATCTAGTTTAGATGCAATAAGGTTTCTATGTCTACCATCCTTTCAGGCATTTCTAACAGATACCATTTCATTTATAAGTTGCTTTATTAAAGGTCAATAATGTTTGAACATTCAGACAATAAATCACTTTGATGCCTCTTCCAATTTCCTTCCAGGAAACAGATATGCACAATAAGTTTATAAAATATGTTTTAAAGTAAATAGCTTTGGGAACAGGTAGAAAGTATAACCATATGCAGCTGAAGTGCCAGATGGATGGTGATAATCTAATATCTTGCAACTTTCCTCCAGCATCTACATATTGCAAACTGCAAAGTACAGCTTAAGAGGGAAAAGTCCTGCAGTTAATTTATAAATCTCAACAGTGAATGCAGTCATGGAGCTAAGCAGGTCCTTAGTGGGGTTCTTCGAGGAGAAAGTGAGGTCTGCAGATGCTGGAGATCAGAGCTGAAAATGTGTTGCTGGAAAAGCACAGCAGGTCAGGCAGCATCCAAGGAACAGGAAATTCGACGTTTCGGGCATAAGCCCTTCATCAGGAATGCCCGAAACTTCGAATTTCCTGTTCCTTGGATGCTGCCTGACCTGCTGTGCTTTTCCAGCAACACATTTTCAGCCCTTAGTGTGGTTGACAAGATGGGATAAGGAGAGAAGAAAAGAGAGTGCCTTGGATGAAAAACACCTTCGGAGGCAGTCAGAGTTCAGATGGGTAAATGAGAAAGGCTAACAATTAAACAAATGTCACTTTTTCCCAGTGACGGTCTGCAAGGAACACTGGTTGAGGAATAAGTCATTAAAAGCTCTGGTCTAATCCTGACTGGCCATTTGGTGACATTTTGAATGTTTGCAATGACATTAATAATTTCGTAATAGCATGTTTATTCATATGTTGCCTTCTTTCACCCAGCAGCATTGTTGCACTCAGAATAAAATAGCTGATGATTTCAGCAGCTTAGCCACTTCTACAAGTGATAAAGTTGGACAGGATCCAAAGTGTATTTACAAGACCTCAGATATCTGTCTCTCAGCTCTGGGATCCAGTCCAGCTCAGACAGATGGGACTGAAGTGTTCCTGTCTGGACATGTTCTGTGAAATGAGAGGCAATCGAGTACAAGAATGTACAGACTAAGATCAGAAAACCTTCATGTTCAATATGAACAGCGTGAGTGGACAGATCCTAAGAATGGGCAACTTTTACAAGCAGGTCACAGGGCAGTATCAACCGGCCTTTGAAATCTGGATCAGGAACCCAATTCAATTCACGTTAAGTGACTCATCCCAGCTCTATCCAGTCTCATGCACACGAATGTCTCGAGTGGATAACCTAGAATGGAGATATATACCATAAAGAGGCAGCCCTGCAGCTTCACAAGAGCTGCATTTGAGGAATTCACTCACAATGAATGGAGCTGATTCCATAATAATACTCAAACTCTGAAACCAAAGAGGATGAGAACAGCACAATTTCCAAGCGAGACATAAGATATTTGAAACGTTACCATTTCCCAGCATAGTCTTCAGCAAGAATTGCAACCATGCGTTCCAGTGATCCCAGCACAGCACGATGAATGATAACTGGGCGGCTTTCATTTGTTCCATCTTTACTATAGAAAACAGGAAAGTGAACCAGCAACAGCATGACAAAATAAATGGCTTTTTCCACAATTTCAGGCAACCTCTCCCCAATCTGTTTATTGTCAAGCTTCTCTGAAGTCACTGATCTTACTGTGATACTGGTCAATAGGAGTCGTTATTAACTAGAAGCTCAACCAAGTCACTATTATTCATACAAACTCAAGCTGCTTCAGTGGCAGCTGCGTTGCTGAGATTTGCCCAGCGCAGAGATTTGGCAATAGTACAGTGGAGGTAAGGTAGCATTGAAGAATGGAGACACCATTCCAGCAGCTGTAATGCAGATCCATACCATGGCTGGTCCTGGCTACCTGACAGCAGAGGTCATGGTGTTCTCGCTGCACTGGTTCGCAGATTCTTGTGGCACCTGAGTCCTCCTAGACTGAAGGATGGACTTTGTGGCTTTGCTTTGCTGGTGGAGGACTCATGGTAGAGGCAGGGAAGTGATCTAGACATTGCTTCCTTTTGGCTGTTTCTTTAATTTCTGCTTCTGTTTTCAATTCTGTCTTCAATATTCTACAATGGTGCCAGAGATGGCAACTATGCATACTTTTCATTGTACTCCTGTATTCCTGTACTCGAATACATATGACAATAAAATCTAAATCTCGAGGTACAGCATCTCATTATCAAATCTGATCCAATGCTAACATGCGACTTCTTATAAAGGTTGTTAAATTGATGTGTAGCTAGAGCTAACTGATCTCCTCCATGCCCAATAAAAGCCGAGGAGAGTTCCAAAACTCTAACTATTGTCCAAGTTACAATCAGCACACCTAGCAAAGAGAAGAATTTGAACTATCCAGTCTGTAAAGCTTGATCTTATAGAACATAGAAAAATACAGCGCAGTACAGGCCCTTCGGCCCTCGATGTTGCGCCGATCCAAGCCCACCTAACCTACACTAGCCCACGTTCCTCCATATGCCTATCCAATGCCCGTTTAAATGCCCATAAAGAGGGAGAGTCCACCACTGTTACTGGCAGGGCATTCCATGAACTCACGACTCGCTGAGTAAAGAATCTACCCCTAACATCTGTCCTATACCTACCACCCCTTAATTTAAAGCTATGCCCCCTCGTAATATCTGACTCCATACGTGGAAAAAGGTTCTCATGGTCAACCCTATCTAAACCCTAATCATCTTGTACACCTCTATCAAGTCACCCTTAAACCTTCTTTTCTCCAATGAAAACAGCCCCAAGTGCCTCAGCCTTTCCTCATACGATCTTCCTACCATACCAGGCAACATCCTGGTAAACCTCCTTTGCACCCGTTCCAGTGTCTCCACATCCTTCTATAGTATGGCGACCAAAACTGCACACAATACTCCAGATGTGGCCGCACCAGAGTCTTATACAACTGCAACATGACCTCAGGACTCCTGAACTCAATTCCTCTACCAATAAAAGCCAGTACGTCATTTGCCTTCTTCACAGCACTATTATGTAATTACCTACAGAGTAACTGTTGCACCTGTTAACCCTACACAGAGTGCAGACATTACAGATGGGAAATCAAAGACAAAATTCTGAGAAGTCACAATATCAAACCGTACTCACCTAACATACGCTAGGTTAAACTGAATGGGCAGCTGGAAATCCAGCTGAATTGTGGCACATTGATGGTATCGGCCTAGAGCATCTTTTATTTCAATGTCGATCTGCAGTGAATCAGAGAATTAGAAAATACGTGGAAGGTTTGAGGGGATAAAAACACACTGCGTTAATACGCTATACTAACCTTTGGTCCATAAAATGCTCCATCTCCAGCACTCAGTCGCCACTGCTCATCAAATGCATTCAAACAGCACTCCAACTGCTAAACCACAAGAAATAAAAACATGAAACTCAATATTAATTTACAGCTTATTTTACTGATACATTTGTTTAAAACTGGTCTTTCACAGAGTTCATCTCACTGGAGATCAGAAATTCATGTAGGACAATGTACATTGTCCTGATATCAGCATCAATTTTGCTGAGACCATGAGTTAAAAACAGAATAAGTTGTCTCTACAATGTCACTGCCAAGGTGTACAGCAAGGGTGCAGACAGGAGAGTTCATATTTATTGTGCTGCAAAAAACAGCTTCCTTTTCAATTGGGGACATGATAGCTTAGAAATGTGGAATTGGTTTTATCAGAGAGTTGTGGTTTGAAAGGCTCTCTATAAAAACTAAACACAGTCTCTTTGTTGCAAGACTGAGAAAAATGGTGATTTTATCCACATACAGTTGATGTCAAGCCAACTCACTATCTGCACCAATTATTCTTTCCATGATTAGCCAATAGTCCAGCAACCACTTGCCTTTTCTGCTTGATTCCACAAGTGCAGATCGCCCAGAAACTTTTCTGGTCGTGTGGAAAGAATGTACTGGAAACTGAAGCCAAACACTCCATACACTGAGCGGACAAAGTCCAGACATTCACTTATCTCCTCATCAACCTATAAAAGGAGAAGGAAGATAAGAACCGACACCAATTCCAAACCAATAAAGTAAAACAGAAACAGGAGTATTGGATAAGTCAGCTGTTTTCAATGGCCATGTGTTTTTATTTTTCTGTATTTCCAACTGTGGACTGAAATGGGAAAAGAACTGTTTGAAAAACAAAGCAAGCAATCTGGTACTCATTGTAAATACACAACCGCTGGCTCGAGCAAAGAAAGATGGTTTGCAGATGAACTGGAGCCAAAGGCTGCACACAATTGTTGATTCAGCCAGCAACAAACAGTTGTTTAATCTGTGGATCAGTGATCAGTTATCAATGAAAAAGGTCATCTTCCTAACATATCAACTGTGAGATTGGATGTCATGTACCTGAACTGTTTAGGGCTATAAACAAGATAGCGAAAAGTCTTCCTATCTCCATTGTCTCAGGAGTTCTCTCTATTCTCTATAGTCAAAACGTCTTTAAGCTTGAAAAACACCAGTTACATTATCTTCAGTTTCTTTTAGCTTTGACTTTTAACTAATACATCAAAACTTCAAAAAGTCAGCACCTTCAAGTATTGTCCCTGACAATGATAGTCATCACCTTAAGGAGAATAATTTCAGATCAAAAAATAGATATTATAAAAGCATAAGATATTGGAGCAGAATTAGGCCATTCGACCCATTAACTCTGTTCTGATACTTGATCATGGTTGATGTGTTTCTCAACTGCATCTCATGCCTCCTTCCTGTAACCCTTGAGCTCCTTACCAATTAAACACCTACCTATCTCTATCTTAAATGCACTCAACAATTTGGCCTACACAGCCCTTTGCAGAAAAGAGTTAACAGATTAACTACCCTCTGGCTGATGAAATTCCTAATCTACAGAAATTCACCAAAGACCCTCAGACAGCACCTTCTAAATCCATGATCACTTCCAACTAGAAGGACAAGAGCAGCAGATGTATGGGAACACTACCACCATCAAGTTCCTTCCAAGCCACTCACCATCCTGGCTTTGAAACATACCACCGTTCCTTCTAGGTCACTGGGTCAAAATCCTGGAATTCCCCCTCTAATGGCATTTTAGATCAACCCACAGCAAATGGACTGCAGCAGGTCAAGAAGGCAGCTCACCACCACTTTCTCAAGGACAACTACGGAGGGACAATAAATGCTGGCCAGCTAACAACGCCCACGTCACACAAGTGAATAAGGAAAATAAATCTCAATTCTAAAGTCACACCCTTCACTCTGAGGCTGTGCCCTCCAGTTCTGGTCAATCATACTAGTGAAAACTTCTTTTCCACATTTAAGCTTAGAGAATACTGTGAGGCCTGGATAGAATCTAGTCCTTAATGATGGACTCTAAAATCTTACTAATGACCAAGGACAGGCTAACTGGCTTACAGCTTCCTGTCTTCTGCCTCCCTCCCTTCTGTTACCACACGGCAGTGAATCCTTCTGTTAAATTAAACCAAATACCCGAGAAAGCTCACCTCATAATCTGTTAAAGCATGAGCGACAGAGTACTCCCAAATTCCACTATTAAAGAGAATACCAATTTATTCTCTAAAAGTGAGCATTAAACAACAACTGTTCACAACACTAAACCTGCTTTCTCTTAACTGCTTATTATCTGCCTCCAATGCTATAACAATATACTGTTCCGATAAAATTCTTATTAAAATTACATCAACTTAACTTGTTCTCTTTGAAGTCGTTCTTCCTTCGGTTGAAGATCTCTCTGGATCTTCTGCTTTCTGTTACTGCGAATATTTTTCATTTGAAAAGATCCCTTTGATAGGGAGGGTTTTGATGACAGTTATTCTGTTGATGGCAGTTACTCTGTCTGACTTTAAAAATGCCTGCCTTTTTATACCCCTAATATCGGATCACCTCATTGATTCGAGATTAGCAAAACAATAAATTCAAGCTCGACTGGCTTTTGGTATCCTGAGGCATAATTAAAACTGATTGGTTAAATTCGAATTGTTGTCAAAACAGCAACCAACTCAGGTATCCATTTCACAGCCAAATGTTACATATTTTCAATTTTCCAGTACACTGTGAGACTGCTAGCTAGTCATATAACAGGTGCTTGTAAGCTCTCAGTGAAAAAGAGCATTTACTCTCTCATAAAGAACAAAGAAAATTTACAGCCCAGGAACAGAACCTTCGGCCCCTGAAGCTTGAGACAATTCAAATCCACTAACTAAACCTATCCTAAGCATCTGCATCCTTCTGCTCCCCACTCACTCATGCATCTGTCCAGATGCACCTGAAATGAATCTACCATGCCTGTCTCTACTACTTCTGCTGGCAACGTGTTCCAGACACCTACCACCCTCTGTGCAAATTACTGGCCGCATGTTTCCCCTTAAATTTTTCTCCTCTCACCTTGAACGCATGACCTCTCATTATTGAATCCCTCACCCTGGGAAAAAGCTTATCTCTATCCAACCTGTCCACACCTTTCATGATCTTGTAGACCTCAAACAGTCCTAACCTACTCAACCTCTCTTCATAGCTAGCACCTTCCATACCAGGCAACATCCTCGAACATTCTCTGCATCCTCTCCAAAGCGTCCCTATCCTTTTAGTAATGTGCGACCAGAACTGCACACAGTATTTTAAATATGGCCAAAACAAAGTTTTGTACAATTTTAACATGACCTGCCAGCTCTTATACTCCATACCCCGTCTAATGAAGGCCAGCATACCATATGCCTTCTTGACCATTCTATCCACCTGCGTAGCAACCTTCAGGGTACAATGGACCTGAACTCCCAGATCTCTCTGCTCATCAACTTTTCCCAAGGCTCTTTCACTTACTGTATAGTTCGGTCTAGAATTTGACTTCCCAAAATGCATCACCTCACATTTGCCTGGATTGAACTTTATCTGCCACTTCTCCGCCCAACTCTCCAGTCTATCTATATCCTCCTATATTCTTTGACAGTCCTCTATGCTTTCTGTTACTCCACCAATCTTAGTGTCAACTGCAAACTTACTGATCAGACACCAATGCCCTTTTTCAGATCATTTATGTGTATCACAAATAGCAGTTGCTCCAGCACTGATCCTTGTGGAACACCACTGGTCATCTTTCTCCATTTCAAGAAACTCACTTCAACTACTACTCTGTCCCTTTATCCACCTAGCTAGAAACCCTGCACAGCATTTGACGTCACTTTTTCCATTAGTTTACCATGGGGAACCTTATCAAACGCCTTACTAAAGTCTATTTATATGACATCTACATCCTTTCCCTCAACAATCAACTTGGTCACTTCCTCAAAGAACTCTAAGTTGGTAAGGCACAATCTCCCCCACCCAAAACAAAATGTTGCCTATCACTGATAAGCCTATTCTATTCCAAATATGGATAGATCCTATCCCTCAGTACCTTCTCCAGCAACTTTCCCACAACAGATGTCAGACTCACTGGTCTATAGTTATCTGGAATATCCCTACTACCCCTGACAGGGGAACAATATTAGCAACTCTCCAGTCCTCTGGCACTTCACCTGTGTTTAAGGATGCTACCAAGATATCTATCAGGGCCTCAACTATTTCCTCTCTTGCTTCCCCCAGCAACATGGGATAGAACCCATCCTCTCTCCTTATGTCAACATGGTCCAGAATAAACAAGCTTCTATCTCTACTCTCAACATTTATCATGTCCCTCTCCTCAGTGAACACTGATGCAAAGTAATCATTCAGAATCTCACTTATTTTCTCAAGTTCGACACACAACCTTCCCTCCCTATCCTTTGGTGGACCAACTCTTTCTCTATAAGACCATAAGACATAGGAGTGGAAGTAAGGCCATTCGGCCCATCGAGTCCACTCCGCCATTCAATCATGGCTGATGGGCATTTCAACTCCACTTATCTGCATTCTTCCCGTAGCCCTTAATTCCTTGTGACATCAAGAATTTATCAATCTCTGCCTTGAAGACATTTAGCATCCCGGCCTCCACTGCACTCTGCGGCAATGAATCCCACAGGCCCACCACTCTCTGGCTGAAGAACTGTCTCCGCATTTCTGTTCTGAATTGACCCCCTCTAATTCTAAGGCTGTGTCCACTGGTCCTAATGGAAACAATTTCCTAGCGTCCACCCTTTCCAAGCCATGTATTATCTTGTAAGTTTCTATTAAATCTCCCCTTAATCTTCTGAACTCCAATGAATACAATCCCAGGATCCTCAGCCGTTCCTCGTATGTTAGACCTACCATTCCAGGGATCATCCGTGTGAATCTCCGCTGGACACGCTCCAGTGCCAGTATGTCCTTCCTGAGGTGTGGGGACCAAAACTGGACACAGTACTCCAAATGGGGCCTAACCAGAGCTTTATAAAGTCTCAGTAGTCTCTTGCTTCTTATATATGAATAAAAGACCTTGGGATTCTTCTTAATTTTGCTCACTAAAGTTATTTCATGACCCCTTTTAGCCCACTTGATTCCTAGTTTAAGATTGGCCCTACTCTCCTGATATTTCTCCAAAGCTTGTTCTGTTCTTAGTTGCCTGGACCTTATGTGCACTTCCCTTTTCCTCTTGGCTAGTCGCACAATTTCTCCTGTCATCCACGGTTCACAAAACTTGCCTTTCCTTTCTCTTGTTTTCAAAGGAACATACCTATCCTGCACTATCTTTGAAAACCTCCCACATATCAAATGTGGACTTTCCTTCAAATAGCTACCTGCAATCCACATTTCCCAGCTGCTGACGAATTTTGATATAATTGGCCTTGGCCCAGTTTAGTACTTTTCCCTTAGGACCACTCTCGTCTTTGTCTATGAGTATTCTAAAACTTACAGAATTGTGGTTACTATTCCCAAAGAAATCCCCCATTGCAACTTCTACCACCTGACTGGCTCATTCCCCAACACCAGGTCCAATATGACCCCTTCCCTAGTTGGACTATTGACATACTGCTCTATAAAACATTCTTGGATGCTCCCTACAAAGTCTGCCCCATCCAGACCTCTGACACTAAGTGCATCCCACTCATTGTTGGGAAAATTAAAATCTCCCATCTTCACCAACCTGTTGCCTCTACATCTTTCCATAAACTGTTTACCTATTCGTTCTTTTATCTCACGCTCACTATTGGGAGGCCTGCAGTACAGCCCCAACAATGTAACTGCACCCTTCTTATTTCTCAACTCTACCCATAATGCCGCACTGCTCAGGCCCCCCCTATTGTCCTCCTTTAGCCCCCCCCCCCTCAAATCCTGTCTGAAGCATCTATATCCTGGAACATTTAGTTGCCAATCATGCCCTTCCTTCAATCAAGTCTCTGTGATCGCGATAACGTCATATTCCCAGGCACCAATCCAAACCCTAAGTTCGTCTGCCTTATCCACTATATTCCTTGCATTAAAGTATATGCACTTCAGACCACCAGTTCCTTGGCGTCCATCTATTCTCTGCCTACTTTCTCCTTGGTAATGCTAACTTCATGATCCTGTTCCTCAAGTTTCCACCTCACCATCTACTAGCCTTCTTTTCTGGTTCCCAGCCCTGTGCCACATTAGTTTAAACCCTTCCCCAACAGCAGTAGCAAAAACTCCCCCAAGGACATTAGTTCCAGTCTGGCTCAGGCATAGACCATCTAATTTGTACTGGTCCCACCTTCCCCTGAATCGGTCCCAATGTTTCACAAATCTGAACCCCTCCCTCCTATAGCATCTCTCAAGCCATGTGTTTATCCTGCCTATTCTTTCATTTCTACCCTGGCTAGCACGTGACACTGGTAGCAATCCTGAGATCACTACCTTTGAGGCTCTCCTCTTTATTTCTCTCCTAGCTTCCTGAATTCTGCTTTTAGGACCTCAACTCTTGTTTTTCTTATATCATTGTTGCCTATATGAACCACGACAACTGGCTGTTCACCCTCCCCTTTCAGAATGCTCTGCAATCGATCGGTGACAACCCTGAACAGAGCACCTGGGAGGTACAGTACAAGCCTTCAGCTTCATAACACTTCTTAAATCAAGAATGATAAATTATCCATTTTGTGATCCTCCCTGACTCCAGTGATTACTGAATGAAGCCACCAATGCCTCTACAATCTCCTCAGCTACCTCCTTCAGAACACTGAGGTGTAGCCCATTCAGTCTGGGTGATATAGCCATCTTCAGATCTTTCAGCTTCCCCAACACCTTCTTCTTACTGACGGTCACTACACTCACCTCTATGCAGACTGTCTTGAAGTTCCAGTATGCTGCTGATATTTTCCACTGTGAAAACTGATGCAAAGTACCTATTCAGTTCCCCATTACTATTTCTCCAGTCTCATTTTCCAGCAGTCCATCAATGAGCATTCTTGCCTCTCTCTTACCTTTCAGATAAAGAAAACTCCTGCAATCTCCTTTTATACTACTAGCTACGTTGCCCTCCTATTTCATCTCCTCTCCTCCTTAATGCTCTTTTAATTGTCCTCTGTTGGTTTTCTGGCTTCCCATTAGTTTTCATCACACCCCGCTCTCCCTTGTTAGTCATGATTGACTCATGCTCCCTTTAGTATGTTTCTTCTTCATTGGGATGAATTCTGCCATGCCCCAGAAACCCTTGCCATTACTGCTCCACCATCTTCCCTACTGGGTTCCCTTTCCTTTCAACTCAGGCCATATCCTCGTTCATCTCTTTATAGTTACCTTTACTCAATTGTAATACCATTACATCTAATGCAAACTTTTCCCTCTCAAACTGCAGGTGAATTCCATCATGTTATAGTCACTGCCCTCTGGGTTTCCTTCACCTTAAACTCAGGTCTGCCTCATTACATGTCACCAAATCCAGAATTGTCTCTCTATCTCTCACAAGCTGCTCCCAAAAACCATCTTATAGACATTCCACAAATTCCTTTTCTGGAGATCTGCTACGAATCTGATTTTCCCAGTCCATCTCTGTATCAAAGTCCCCATGATGATTATAATAGTGCCTTTCTTTCACACCTTTTCAACTCCTGATTTATTTCATCTCCTAGGGAGGTGATGGCCCAGTGGTATTAGTGCTAGTGTTGATTCAGAGACCCAGAGAATATTCAGGGGATCTGGGCTTGAATCCCACCATTAGATTCAATAAAAAATCTGGAATTAAGGGTCAAATGATGGCCAAGAAACAATTGTCAGTTGTCAACAAAACCGATATGGTTCACTAAGGTTCTTTAGGGAAGGAAACTGCTGTCCTTACCTGGTCTGACTTACATGTGACTCCGGACCTCTAGCAATGTGGTTGATTCTTAACTGTCCTGTGTTATTATAGATGGACAATAAATGCTGGTCTACTCAGTAATACCCACTTACAATGAATGATAAAAGAAAATTCTTCCCTACATACTGACTACTGCTAAGAGGCCTGTACACAATTCCTATCAGAGGTTTTCCCCTTTATGGCTCTTCAACTCTATCTATATAATATATATCTATTTATATATATATATATATATATATGTGTGTGTGTGTATATTATATAGAATCAGAAGGCGTAAATCTCACTTCTTGCTATTGATTTAATTCCATTTCTTACTGGAAAGGTAACCTTGCCCATCTGCCTGTCCTTTCAGTAGGATGTGTCCTTGGATACCCAGCTGTGATCCTTGCAGCCACGTCTGTGATACCCACAACATCGTATCTGCCAATTTTTAAACAACGATATAAGCTCATTTGTCTTGTTTCGTATACTCCATGCATTCAACACCCTCAGTCCAGAGGTTCACTGCCCTCTCCTTCTCATACTTGTCCCTTTACCTGCTTTGGCTGAAGTTAGATTCCTGACACTTTCAATACCCTCTGTCCTATTACTTATTCAAATTCAACTAAAGTTCAACTGTTGCTCAAGTTATAAGGGGCCATATCTTATTCAGATTAAAAAGGGGAGTGAGATTAGAATGTAACATTTTACTCACCTGCTCTATCATACAGAAGATGTGAGCATCATCCTGTTCGAACCGGCGTACTCTGCTTAATCCTGTTAAGGTGCCTGAAAACTCATTCCGATGAAGAACCCCAAAGTCAGCTAATCGCAAAGGGAGCTCACGCCAAGATCGTGGACGATGGTCAAACATCAAACTGAAACAAACAGTATTTTAAGCATTCTGGCACTACTGGTCTGATATGTCACTTCTCATGGGGACCAAATCTCCCATCATGTCTGAAACGGATCTATCCAAATTCACAGAGAAGATTCAATATTGGTGTTATTGGGCTCAGTCCCCAGTATCCCACTGGTATTATGGAGCTGTTGGTATAAGTTGGATATATGATGCAGAAACAGGCCTAGCTCAATCACCAATCTTAGTGAATTTGCTTTAATCAAGCCTCCTTCCATCTTTCCTCATCCAAATCTACAATATGCAACTATTTTCTTCTCCTGCTTGTCCTGCTTCCCCTAAAATACATAAATTATACACTCTACCACTCCCTGCAATACCTGTAAATTCTTACCACTCTTTCTGAATTCTATATTAGATTTCTTAATGACAGTCTTAGATTGACGACCATTATTATGTGTTTCTACATAAGAGAAAACTGTCTTTTTTAAACCTCTCATAATGTTATTTGCTTCCATTTGGTTTTTCTTCAGCCTTTTTTTTAAAAAACAGAAACCCATCTGATTTCATTTTCCTAATGTCGACCCACACATGTTTACTATCATCCTTATGAGTGGTTTCTGCTCCTTTTCTCGTGCCTTCCTTTTCATAATGTGCCAACCACTCTGCACTCAGGACTTTTACATGATCTAACCAGGAATTGATGCAGGTTGGGAAGACAATGGCACAGTGGTATTATCACTGGACTATTAATCCAGAAACTCAGCTAATGTTCTCAGGATCTGGGTTCAAATCCCACCACAGCAGATGGTGGAATTGAAATTAAGAATCTATGATGACCATGAAATCACAGTTAGTTGCTGGAAAAACTCATCTGATTCTTTAATGAAATCTGCAATTTGGCCTACATGCGAATCCAGAGCCACAGCAGTGTGGTTGATTCTCAAATGCCTTCCTTAATGATATAGCAAGCCACACAGCTGTATTAATCACAGTCTCAAAGAAATTAAACTGGACATACCACCTGGCATTGACATAGGCAGCAGAAAAGACAACAGCACAAACAGCGCTGCTGACTCTGCAAAATCCTCCTTACTAACATCCGGGGGGGGGGGAACCAAAAATTGAGAGTTGTCTCACAAACTAGTCAAGCAACAATATTCAAATCTGAAGAAAGCACCTTCCAAACCCATGACCACTTCCATTTAGTAATACAAGGGCAATAGATACATGGAAAAACCACCAACTGCAAGTTTCCCTCCAAGCCACTCACCATCCTGACTTGGAAAATATTGCCATTCTTCAATATCTCTGGATAAAAATCCTGGAATTCCCTCGCTAATGGCAGTGGGTCAACCCACAGTATGTGGACTGAAGCAGTTCAAGCAGTAGCTCACCACCAGCTTCTCATGGACAACTAGGGACAGGTAATAAATGCTAGCCTGTCAGCAATGCCCACATCCCAGAAAAAGTAAATTTAAAGTATGTAATTTTCAAACAATAATGATTTGTTAAATGGGCGTAACCTATAGTACAACCGTTAGTATTTGTACTGAGACCTCTTTGACCCTCTCTACTCCACCTACATTTACATTTTATCTGTGACCTCCACATTCTTTCTACTAAAATGCACTTGCTCGCATTTAGCGTTGAACCTTTTTTGACAATTATTAGCCTGTTCTGTTAGAGAGGGTGTTGTGGGATATAGGTAAATTAATGTTACTTCTGCAATTATAATTGCTTATACAAAGTAAATGAACTCTCACCAGTGTGTAATTGTTTCAGCCAAGAGCTGAGTCAACAAGAATGGAAACTATGTGGAGGAAATGCATAATTGTTTTTTTGTATTAGCTAAAAATGTACGCAAGAAAGAAACGGGACTGCAAAACAATGGTAGAAATACAGGTGACTAGATAAGATGCTGTGAAGAGAGGCAGTTAAGCTAGATACGCCTGTATAAACAATAGGCATAAACATCTGTTTCCACTTTTACAGAAACACAGGAACAAACCCCAATTAAAAGAGTCTTAATGATAAGATACTGAGAGGGGCGGCACAGATGGAGGGAGTAGATAATGGTAAGCAAAGGATGTGCCTAACAATAACCCACAGCAGGATGAGGTCAAATGGCCTTGTGAGGCCAGAAATAAGCATTTTGTCACAGACAAGGCCGGATAAGACAAGAGATAAACAGGAGTAATGGGTCTTAGGGAAGTGGAGGATGTACGCAAAGGGGGGAGCAATGAAATTAAAAAAAAATATAGGAACCAAATTATATAAATATCGAGTATTCGTTGAATTCGGTGTGTTTTGTCCCTGCCTTGTGGACAGTGGACATCACACCCACTTGCAAGTGTGAAATAAATGACACTACTAATTCAGATCTCGTCTCGGACTGAAATTATTGTGTTTCTCACAATTGGGGGCTCGTCCGGGATGTTCTTCCATCGGCAGGTGGCAGTGGTTGGCCCTGGACACTGGGAAGACGCGTCCCGTTCCTAATTGAGGAGCGGTTCTCGTGTCCCGGTCTAGTCCGCTCCCTTGGGCGACTGGTATGAATCCCACAAGAGAGACATGTGAATCAGACAGTGAGAGGAGGTCGATAGAAAATATGGCAAAAAGGGGCCAGGCAACTCTGTGCACAGACCAAGGTAAGAAAATTTACTCTTAAGTATTGCCTTGGTGGCCGGGATTGAGTTTTAGTAGTTAATAAGGGACTAACGAAGGAACTCAATATGGGTTGTGCTGTGGGTAAGGAGAAAAGCCTCCAGGAAAATAAAAGAAAAAGGCAATGGAAATGGAGGCGGGGTCTCATACAACATACCTCCAGAAAGTCTGTTGAGCAGGATGTTGTGGAATTGGAAGAATAATACTTGTACAAGGGAAAAAGATGATTAAATATTGTTGCTTTGTATGGACTAAGGAATCCATTCTTCGTCCCGCCGTCTTCTGGCCAAAGTACAGGTCGGACGAAGACTGGATTTGTAAATATCTGAATTTATATGTCAATGTGTGAGGGAGAGAGAATGAAAAGAGCTGTACAGCTGGTATAAAGTTTAACCCTTTGTGATTTGGTTTGAATGCACATTTGTTTGTTGGTGATTGAATGTTTGCGTTTTATTCCCTGGAGCTTGAGTTCCAGGACTGTTTTGAATCTGATTTTTTATTATAGAAACTTAACATGATTTCTTTTAAGTTTAAGGATTCTATAGAGATTATGAAAAAAAATGATGATAACTCCTGTTGTTTTTACAGGTCATGACTGCCTTACTATCGGTTTCTAACTAATCTCTTTTATCTTTACATAAAAGCGATTTATGGAGGACAGTTGAAGTTTCAGTTCAACATTAGATTGTAGTAAAAACAAAATCCTATGGTTAATATCTGTGATCTTAGATTTGGCCATTGTTCATGCATTAGAAGTTTTTTTAAACTTGAATAGACAAATTCTTTTAAGGCAGCTCTGATTATTTCACGACCTATAGTATTGTAATTGAGCAATGATTGGTCAGGACTACTTTAGAAAAATAATTTTGGATTTAAATTAAGGTACTAAAATTGGGTAATTACAGTGGATTTCAAAATTGGGAACTGTATGCATTTTACATTTTAAATATTAAATACTGAATAAATGAACGTAAATATATAAATATATTTACAAGTTAGGAACAGGCTTTAAAGTTAGTCAAGCATGAATTGATGAATTGGTATTTGAAGTTATGGGGAGCTAGAAATATTGCAATATTTCTTAAAAAAAAGGAAGAACGTAACGACTTATCCCCTTCGGGAGGTACCAATAGGGGACAAAGAGATTGGGTTTTTAAGTGCCCCCCTCACCAGTGGGGAGGTCAGAACATTTAAAAAGGAAATGAAGGTCCTGGTTGAGGATCCGGTAGGGTTGTCTGAACAAATTGATCAATTTTTGGGGCCCAGTCTGTTAACGTGGGCTGAGTTAATGTCTATTTTGAATATACTATTTACTGGGGAAGAAAGGGGACTTATACGAGGAGCAGCCATTATAATATGGGACAGGGAACACCCGATTGGAGATGGGGATGCTGGATAGGGTGAGATGAAGTTTCCCCTCAGAGACCCCCAGTGGGAAAATCAAAACCCGGAGCATAGAGAAGAAATGAAGGAATTGAAAGATCTGATTCTAAAAGGAATAAGAGAGGCAGTTCCGAAGTCGCAGAATTTGACTAAAGCCTTTGAAGTTAGACAGGAGAAAGATGAGACTCCTTCAGCTTTCTTGCAAAGATTAAGAGACTCAATGCGGAAATACTCTGGAATGAACCCTGAGGACCCAGTGGCACAGGGTCTTTTGAAAGTACATTTTGTGACTAAGGCATGGCCAGACATACAGAGAAAGATACAGAAGATAGAAGGGTGGAGTGAAAACCATTAGATGAATTATTAAGAGAGGCACAGAAAGTGTTTGTAAAGAGAGAGAGGATGAGAGACGAAAACAGAAGGTGAAAATGATGGTAGCTACGGTTGATGAGGTAGTTAAGAAAAGAATGGAGCAACCAGAGGCAGCATGTAGGGCAGAGAGGAAAGGGGAGAGGGAGAGGACAAGGGGGAGTATTTGATAGAGGGTTCGAGCGACAGGGGCAGAGTTGGAGGTCTCCACAAGAAGGATGCTATTATTGTGGAAAGATAGGGCATTTTAGGCGAGAGTGTCCTGATCTACAAAGGGAAGAAAGGGCAATTCTGCTTATGAATTTTGATGAAGAATAGGGGTGTCAGGGGTTCCTCCCTTCAGGAACCCACCAGGAACCCTTGAAATAAATTTAAAAAGGAAAGGGGACATTGTCTGTGAGCGACAATATCCATAGAAGGTAAACGAGGACTGCAGCCAGTAATTGAGGGACTGATTAGAGATTGAGTAAGATCCCTCATGATCACAAATGGTTTAGTGTGATAGATTTAAAGGATGCCTTTTGGGCTTGTCCCTTGGCGGAGGAAAGTAGGAATTTGTTCGTCTTTGAATGGGAAGACCCCAAGACAGGATGGAAACTGCAATACCGGTGGACTGTGCTCCCCCAGGGGTTTACGGAATCCCCAAAATTATTCGGACAGATGTTAGAACAAATATTGGAGAAATTTAGCAGCCCCAAGGGGACTACCTTGTTGCAGTATGTAGACGACCTCTTAGTAACAGGAAAAAGAAGAGAAAGAGTAGTAGAAGCTACTAACAAATTATTGAATTTCCTGGGTCAGCAGGGACTGCGAGTATGTAAAAACAAATTACAATATGTGGAGCGAGAAGTGAAATACTGGGACATTTAGTTAGTGAGGGAAAGCGAAAGATAAGCCCAGAGCGGATAGAGGGAATAGTGGGGATGCCGCTGCCCAGGACTAACCGGGAGTTAGGTAAATTTTTGGGTCTAACGGGATATTGCAGATTGTGGATTGATTCCTATGCTCAAAAGACTAAGAAATTATACCTCAAACTATTGGAGGAGGAACCAAAATGTCTAAGTTGGGTTGATGAGGAAAAAGAACTAGTTGAGGAACTCAAAAGAGATCTGATCCAGGCCCCCGTGTTAGCCTTACCTTCCCTAGATAAACCTTTCCACCTCTTTGCTACTGTAGAGAAGGGAGCGGCTTTGGGAGTATTAACCCAGGGGTGGGGAGGAACGAAACAGCCAGTAACATATCTTTCGAAGCTATTGGATCCAGTATCCCGGGGGTGGCCTGAGTGTGTGCAGGCTGTGGCTGCCACTGCACTGTTGGTGGAGTAAAGCAGAAAGCTTACATTTGGGGGAGCCCTAATAGTAAGCACCCCAACAGTAAGTGATAACAATCCTAAATCAAAAAGCTGGACAATAGTTGACAGACTCGTGGATTTTGAAATATAAGGCAATATTAATAGAAAAACATGATCTAGTGTTGGTCACGGACAATTGTTTAAATCCAGCTGCCTTTCTTAGGAAAGGGGAAGAAGAATCTCCTCAGAATCCAGGGCACGACTGCCATGACATTATAGAATACCAAAGGACCGCATGGACCTGAGAGATGTTCCACTTCATGCAGGGGCTAGACTTTTTATAGACGGATCATTCTGGGTGACTGAAGGGAAAAGACATAATGGGCATGCAGTCGTAGATGGGACAAAAAGTAGTGTGGTGGAGGCAGGAAGGTTGCCAAATGGGTGGTCAGCTCAGACCTGCGAACTCTATACATTGGAAAGAGTCCTTAGGGCATTAGACAATAAAGAGGTAACTGACTCCAAATATGCATTTGGTGTTGTGCACACTTTCGGAAAGATATGGCAGGAAAGGGAACTGATCAACAGCTGGGGGAAGGAATTAGTACGTGAAGAATTGATTAAACTGGTTTTGGAGTCCCTATTACTCCCCCGAGAAATAGCAGCAGTGCATGTAAATGGTCATCAGAAAGGAAATGAGCCAGAAGTTAGGGGAAATAGATTAGCCGATGAAGTGGCTAAGGAAGCAGCCCTGAAACCACAAGAAGTGGTGATTCAATCCCTAATACCTACTGTCCCAGGTCCTCGGGAAGCTCCTATAATTACTGAAAGAGAAGAAAAAGAATTGAAAGATTTAGGGGCTGTAAAAACAGCAGATGGGCATTGGATGTTACCTGATGGACAAGAAATGTTAAACAAAATGATGATGTGAGCAACTATGGCTGTCCTACATCAAGGCAGCCATTTGGGGAGGGGGGGGGGGGGGGGGGTACAAGCAATGTGTGATTTAGTTCTTAGGGAATATGGATGTAAAGGAATATAATACAATTGCTAAACAAATATGAGGGATGTATAATATGCAGAAAGGTAAATAAGAAAGTCTTGAGAAAACAGACCCTGGGAGGAAGAGACCCAGGATTAAGAGCCTTCCAGAGTATACAGGTAGATTATACTGAACTACCCAGAGTAGGGAGACTAAAATATATGTTGGTCATAGTAGATCATTTATCTGGTTGGGTTGAGCGTAAGGCTAACACAGGGGCCTGGATCAGATCTCTTTTGAGTTCCTCAACTAGTTCTTTTTCCTCATCAACCCAACTTAGACATTTTGGTTCCTCCTCCAATAGTTTGAGGTATAATTTCTTAGTCTTTTGAGCATAGGAATCAATCCACAATCTGCAATATCCCGTTAGACCCAAAAATTTACCTAACTCCCGGTTAGTCCTGGGCAGCGGCATCCCCACTATTCCCTCTATCCGCTCTGGGCTTATCTTTCGCTTTCCCTCACTAACTAAATGTCCCAGTATTTCACTTCTCACTCCACATATTGTAATTTGTTTTTACATACTCGTACCCCCTAGCTACTGCCACTGCGAGTGGGGTGTCTAAAACAATATTAGAGCACATAATTCCCCGATATGGGCTAGTAAACCATATAAATTCCAAACAAGGAACTCATTTTACCTCTAAAGTGTTACAGGGGGTAATGAAAAGGTTGGGAATTTCCTGGGAGTTCCACACTCCATGGCACCCGCCATCATCAGGAAGGGTTGAGAGAATGAACCAAACACTCAAACGACAGCTCTCTAAATTGATAATAGAAACCAGACTCCCTTGGACCAAATGTTTACCTATAGCTCTCTTGCGAGTACGAACAGCCCCAAGGAAAGATTTGGGACTATCCCCCTATGAAATCTTATTTGGATTACCTTATGTGGGAACAAATAGAAAATTGCCAATTCCCGAAACTAAAGATTTGTTCTTAAAGAAGTATATACTGGGCTTGTCCTTCTCTCTGTCTTTCCTCAGGAAACAGGGTTTATTAGCACAGACTCTACCCCTTGAATTCCCCGTTCATCCCATCCAGCCGGGAGATTGGGTCATAGTAAAATCATGGACAGAGACTAAATTGCAGCCGGACTGGGAAGGGCCGTACCAGGCGCTTTTGACCGAAACGGCAATAAGGACGGCGGAGAAAGGCTGGACTCACTACACTCGGATCAAAGGGCCAGTGGAATCTCCAGTTGAGAAAGAAGTCTGGACAGCCGAATCAACGCAAGAACCGCTGAAACTCAGGCTGAAGAGATTTTGAGTAACTGATTATACAGTGGCGACGCGAGCGCGGGGATTATTTCTGTAGGATTGCATATTAAGTCTTTTTGTGCTTCAGCATGATGTTTCGAGTACTGGGAATACTTAGAGTTATGATGCTAGCCCTCTTAGTATTGGGATTTTGTCAAATATCATTTTCATATGTATTATTAACGGTTCCTGAGTCTGATAATCCACAAGTAATAGACGTTGATGCATGCAGCTTAGTAAATTGTGGGGATGTAGCTAATCAGAGACAGTACCGCAGCTCTGAGATACATCTTAAGTCCTATGGGGGTGACCTTGGGGATAGTACTTGGTATAATGGTCTCGTCACAGTACACTGGACCCCCTTCCGACCAGCTCACGATTGTCCCAATAAAAAGTGTAACCCAATATACCTGACAATAAAGAAAACCACGTGGCGTGAAGCAATTCTTGGGGAGTGGGGGGGGGGGGGGCCCTATGAGATACAATTAAATGAAACATTTGAGATAGAAATGAAAGCAAATGGGAAGGATTTCTCGGGCTGTTGTTTTCGAATTAGTGTAGGATAGGGGAAATGGGCAGAACTACTGGATAATGAGATACAACCTTTCACCCCTCCTGATGATCCTAAAGTAGTAAAAATTATAGAGGTAAAGGACTTGAAACAGACTATCGAAACAGAAACTGGGTACGGGGATGCAAATGCCCGGGTTGAATGGGTAAAGTATACTGTAAAAAGTCTGAACAAAATCAATTGCTATGCATGTGCCTCTGGTAGGCCAGTGGCCCAGGTGGTTCCCTTTCCGCTCAGGTGGAAGCGAGACAGGGCAGGGCATGAAATGTATGATAGCCCTGTATCAGGGTGAGACTGCATGGAAAGATAGGAATTGTACCTCCCTATCTCTGATGTTCCCTCCCTTGGAGAAGAAAGTCCCCCCCACATTTTCCGCTGCAGTTGGAAATCACGTCGTGTGTGCGTAGACGAGGTACTAGTCGGTCTAGAGAAGCTGAAATTATGTACAGAGATTAAAAATGTTACCGAAACGGAGAAGGGAGGGAACTACTCAGCACTAAAGGTTCCCCGAGCGGATTTGTGGTGGTACTGTGGAGGCAAAATATTGAGACCCACCCTACCTCCGGATTGGAGAGGGAATGTGCAATTGTACAATTGGCAATTCCATTTACCCTGGCATTTGAGAAGGAAAAGATAGTAGGGAAAAAGGGAAGAGGTAAGAGATCACTGTTAGACACTTCTTTCGATGACAGGATTTATCACGATTTGGTAGGGGTCCCGGGGGGGGGGGGGGGGGGGGGGGGAAGGTAACTTGATGAGTTCAAGGTTCGTAACCAGATTGCAGCAGGCTTTGAGTCAGTTCTCTTTTGGTGGGTAACAATTAATAAAAATATAGATTGGATAAATTACATTTTCTATAATCAACAGCGATTTATAAATTATACAAGAGATGCAGTTAAAGGAATATCAGAACAGCTTGATGCAACAAGTAGGATGGCATGGGAGAACAGAACGGCCCTTGATATGATTTTAGCAGGAGAAGGGTGTGTGTGTGTGTGTGTGTGTGTGTGTGTGTGTGTGTGCGTGTGCGTGTGCGTGTGCGTGTGCGTGTGCGTGTGAGAGAGAGAGAGAGAGAGAGAGAGATGTTAGGAGGAAGCTGTTGTACCTTTATTCCTAATAACACTGCACCTGATGGTTCAATTACTCGGGCCTTAGGGGGGTTGACTACCTTAGCAGAGGAACTTTATCGACTAAATAATGAGGGGAGAGTGAGACCAAGATGAATGAAATCTTCGATACGATGTTTGCAAATTTCGGGGGCAATGCTTAAAACAAAAATGCAGAAGATAACAAATGGTAATTAATGGAAAAGGGGAAATTGTGGGATATAGGTAAATTAATGTTACTTCTACAATTATAATTGCTTATACAAAGTAAATGAACTCTCACCAGTGTGTAATTGTTTCAGCCAAGAGCTGAGTCAACAAGAATGAAACTATGTGGAGGAAATGCATAATTGTTTTTTTTTGTGTTAGCTAAAATTGTACGCAAGAAAGAAACGGGACTGCAAAACAATGGTAGAAATACAGGTGACTAGATAAGGTGCTGTGAAGAGAGGCAGTTAAGCTAGATACGCCTGTATAAACAATAGGCATAAACATTTGTTTCTCACTTTAACAGAAACAGGAACAAACCCCAATTAAAAGAGTCTTAATAATAAGATGCTGAGAGGGGCGGCACAGATGGATGGAGTAGATAATGGTAAGCAAAGGATGTGCCTAACAATAACCCACAGCAGGATGAGGTCAAACGGCCTTGTGAGGCCAGAAATAAACATTTTGTCACAGACAAGGCCGGATAAGATTACTTACAGTGTGGAAACAGGCCCTTCGGCCCAACAAGTCCACACCGACCTGCCGAAGCGCAACCCACTCATACCCCTTACCTAACACTACGGGCAATTTAGCATAGCCAATTCACCTGACCCGCACATCTTTGAACTGTGGGAGGAAACCGGAGCACCCGGAGGAAACCCACGCAGACACGGGGAGAACGTGCAAACTCCACACAGTCAGTCGCCTGAGGTGGGAATTGAACCCAGGTCCCTGGCGCTGTGAGGCAGCAGTGCTAACCACTGTGCCACCGTGCCGCCCACAAGAGATAAACAGGAGTAATTAATGGGTACCGGTCGTAGGGAAGTGGAGGATGTAAACGGGGGGGGGGGGGAAGCAATGAAATTTTAAAAATCTATAGGAACCAAATTATATAAATATCAAGTATTCGTTGAATTCAGTGTGTTTTGTCCCTGCCTTGTGGACAGTGGACATCACACCCACTTGCAAGTGTGAAATAATCGACACTACTGATTCAGATCTTGTCTCGGACTGAAATTATTGAAGTGAGTGAGCTTTGTTTCTCACAGTGTCTTCTTGTATTGCAGTGTCTGACCATATGCCCACTCATCACAATTTAGAAATTGTACTTTTGATTCCAAATCTAAATTGGGAATGTATACTAAGAACAAGGATCCTTGAGAAACACCACTGTTGGTCACTCAATATCAATCTTTTACTCCCAATTCTTGAGGTTTCTCTTGAAGCCAGTACTTCTTGTCCCCAGACTCTATTTCTCTAACCTTATTCATTAGGGTGCTATGGGTTACCCTATTGAAGGCCTTTAAAAAAATCTAGATAACTACTATGTCAGAATTGTCTACTCTGCTCAATCCTTAAATGCAAGAAGGTCTAACATGATTTTCCCTTTCCAAATCCACACAGAGTATTCATTTTTATATATTTTTTAACTAATCTTCCATTCTCTCCTTTTGTAAAGTTTCTGACCTGTTGGCCATTACTGATCTTAAGCTGTCCAGTCTAATAGTATTTCTTGAATGTGCTCTGCTTTTGGTGTGCTTTCCTTTATTGGTCAGAGTATTGAATACAGGAGTTGGGAGGTCATGTTGTGGCTGTACAGGACATTGGTTAGGCCTGTGTTGGAATATTGCATGCAATTCTGGTCTCCTTCCTTACGGAAAGACGTTGTGAAACTTGAAAGGGTTCAGAAAAGATTTACAAGGATGTTGCCAGGGTTGGAGGATTTGAGCTACAGGGAGAGGCTGAACAGGCTGGGGCTGTTTTCCCTGGAGCGTCGGAGGCTGAGGGGTGACCGTATAGAGGTTTACAAAATTATGAGGGGCATGGATAGGATAAATAGACAAAGTCTTTTCCCTGGGGTGGGGGAGTCCAGAATTAGAGGGCATAGATTTAGGGTGAGAGGGGAAAGGTATAAAAGTGACCTAAGGGACAACTTTTTCACACAGAGGGTGGTACGTGTATGGAATGAGCTGCCAGAAGATGTGGTGGATGATGGTGCAATTGCAACATTTAAGAGGCATTTGGATGGGTATATGAATAGGAAGGGTTTGGAGGGATATGGGCCGGGTGCTGGCAGCTGGGACTAGATTGGGTTGGGATATCTTGGCATGGACAGGTTGGACCAAAGGGTCTGTTTCCATGCTGTACATCCCTATGATTCTATAATTACATTTGTATTCTGTGGTCCCTGTTGCAGGCACTATACTTTTTTCTAAGAGAGTATTAAAGAGACATTATTAATTTCAATAACTTATATAGATTACTTTTAAAATAAAAAAAATCTCTCTGGACCAGCCCCTTTGAATTTGTTTAGTTTTTCGAATTTATCCTCATTTTCTCAGTTTAATTTTAAATGATGTGCAGGTGCCAGTGTTGGATTGGGGTGGACCAATTCAGAGATCACACCTGATGAAGGAACAGTGCTCTGAAAGCTTGTGATTTTAAATAAACCAATTGTACTATAATCTAACATTGTGTGACTTCTAGTATTAAATGCACATCTGATTGCTCAACCCATCATTTATTATGACTACTTGTTAATTCTTCCTGATTAATTCCAAAGTGAAATCTTAAATTCCCAACATTTCTACAGCATTGCCTATGGTATTACCTTGGCAAAAGTGAGGACTGCAGATGCTGGAAACCAGAGTTTAGATCAGAGTGGTGCTGAAAAAGCACAGCAGATCAGGCAGCATCAGAGGAGCAGAAAAATCGACGTTTCGGGCAAAAGCGCTGATGATTTTCCTGCTCCTCAGATGCTGCCTGACCTGCTGTGCTTTTCCAGCACCACTCTGATCTAAACTATGGTATTATCTTGTCTATCCGTTAGTATTGTTATGTCCATCACAGCTTTCTTCACTTAAATGATTTGGGTATAACGTATTTGACTACTTAGCTTAATGTTCCCTGATAATTTAGTTTCAACTTCTTTATTTACTTTTCTTTTAATGCGTTTCCTAACTTCTTTGAATTCCCCCTTATATATTCCTGTCTATGAACTTGACATGTGTTTCATTCATAAATTGTTCCATTGTGCCTTTATTCCATCAGGCAGTCTCGTTTGTGTTTAGCTTGTTCTTTACTTTCACAAGTATATATTGTCCCCCAAATTGTTGACCAAAAAGTTTTAGATGTTTTTCATTTGTTTGCCAATATTGATCTTAAGCTCCATTGTTAGCCTCTTGAAATTACTTTTTATCCAATCTCTCAACTTATGTTTTCATCATAATCTTGTATATTGTCGTGATCATTAATATTTTATTATGGCCACAATTTTCTAGATATTCTCCTCCTTTTACACATGTATTCTGGCGCAGGGGGTGTCAGCTGGACAGCTGGTTTGTAATGTACAGTGATGCCAACTGCACGGGTTTAAATGCTGTACAAAATGAGGTTATGAAGCACTCACCTTGCCTGAATAATAGTGATTCTCAAACTAAATTATGACCAGTTATCTCTGCCAAATGAGCAGCCCTCTGGTCTGGTAAGACCATAGCAACTTTACATACTCTGGCTCAGTTTGCAATACTACATCACATTTTCCCTATTGGGGTCTTTATCTATTGGTTACAAATGTACCCCACATACACAATAGGGATCTTATTCACTTCTCCTCTTTCTGTAACTTCTCGCCGAATTAATATGGGAATTGAAATTTTCCTTAACTGTTTGCCATGATTATAAATAATTCCTTGAACTGTCTATATTTCTTCCTCCACTTCTGTTCCCCTATTAATGGTCTGTGAAGTATTCTTATGGTGTGCCCTTATCACTCTATCCAAAAAGATTCCTTTGTGAGCTGACTGAGACATGTCTCTATTTTATTGCCATGTGTGACAATGCTGTCACTTTAAGAGATTATTTTGTTCTGGTTTTCTTTTGAAGAGAGGTTGTAAGGCAGAGATTCCAAACTAACTGAGGACAACTTGATTAAATAGCTTGGGAGGCCCCTTTTTTTAAAAAAACAGCCTGAATGGGTGTGGCCAGCTCTCAGATCCAGATTTCAGGGTTTTGGTTTGTTTCAGTAACATCAGAAGATATTGGGATCTCAAAAGAATTGGAAGCTTCAGTGACTGCCTCTTAGCTTCAGTCACTGAGTCGTCTCTTGACATTTTTTCTCTCCTGGATTGAATAACTGTATGTGAGAATCTGTGTCTGAACTTTCCTTTTTACCACAGGGTGTGTTTATGGAATGTTACTAAATTGGAACAGTTAATTAATAATAATTATAGAGTCATAAAGGTCTTCAGCATACAAAGAGGCCCTTCAACCCAACTTGCCCATGCCACCCAGTTTTCACAATTTAAACTATTCCCACTTGCCGGGGTTTGGTCCATACCCTGACATCCCGATCCTATTGATGTAATATCTAAATGTTTCTTAAATGACAAAAAGCCTCCACCACTACCTCTGGCACTCCATTCCAGATACTCACCAACGACTGTGTCTGGACCCTTCTGTATCTCCTCCCTCTCACCTTAAACCCACGTCCTCTAATTTTACACTGCTCTATCAATGGGAAAATCTGCCACCTATCTTCCTTACCTATACCTCTCATGATTTTATAAACCTGTGTAAGGTCACCCCTCAGTCTCCAAGGTTCCAGGTAAAAACATTCTCAGCCCATCCAAGCTCTTATAATTCAAATCTTCCAGCCCAGGTACTATCCTAGTAAAATCTTTTCTAGTTTAATGATATCCTTTCTACAGTAAACCAACCAGAACTGCATGTAGTACTCCAAATGTAGCCTCACCAACTTCTACCTACCTATAGCAACTGTACCCCAGAACATTGAATTGGCAGTCCTGTCTCTCCCTCAGCCAGGTTTTTCTCCTAGTTATAATATCCCAGTCCCATGTGCCCAGAGTTCATTTGCCTTACCTGTCAGGCCCCTTGCACTGGAAATAAGTGTAGTTTAACCCAGACTTCCCACTGTGCTTGCCTGCCCTGTATAGTACTGAGATTACCAACACGGCCTTTACTGTTTAACTTGCTCTCATTAACATCTATATTGTCATCATTCTTCTTTTTTGTCTCGCCATTGCTTTGGATCCCATCTCCCCTCCCAGACCAGTTTAAAACCTCCCATGTGGCTCTTACAAATCACCCTACCAGGATACTGGTCCTCCTCCAGTTCAGGTGTAAACTGTTCCTCTTACACAAGTCACGCCTGCTCCACTTAAGATTCCAATTATCCAATTATCGACGGCACGGTGGCACAGTGGTTAGCACTGCTGCCTCACAGCGCCAGGGACCTGGGTTCAATTCCTGCCTCAGGTGACTGACTGTGTGGAGTTTGCACGTTCTCCCCGTGTCTGCGTGGGTTTCCTCCGGGTGCTCCGGTTTCCTCCCACAGTCCAAAGATGTGCGGGTCAGGTGAATTGGCCATGCTAAATTGCCCGTAGTGTTAGGTAAGGGGTATATGTAGGGGTATGGGTGGGTTGCGCTTCGGCGGGTCGGTGTGGACTTGTTGGGCCGAAGGGCCTGTTTCCACACTGTAAGTAATCTAAGTAATCTAAGGAGTCTGAATCCATGCCCCGTGCACCAGCTCTCAAGCCACGCATTCATCTGCCAAATCCTCCAAATCATACTCTCACTAACACATGGCAGTCCAGAATTATGCCCTGGAGATCCTACATTTTAAACTTCTCCTAGCTCCCTATAATCACTCTTCAGGACCACATTCCTTTTCCTACCTATGTACAATGAACTCTGGCTGCTCACTGCATGATGCGCCGCCACCACCCCCCCGACCTTAAGAAGTTCATGCAATCGCTCAGTTATTGTATCCATTACTCTGTTCAGTTTCCATTCTGTTAAGTTATTCTAAATTCCTCTTTCTCTGATTGTATTTTAAATGCAGCATTTAAATAAAATGTGCTTTTAACTTCAAGTGGTTTGACCAGTTGTACTGCACCTGAGACTTTACATTTGCCTCTAAAATAAGAAAAAGTTAGGGTCTAGTCTACCTTAAAACGTTCTTGAGGGGGTCTGATCTAGTTCGTAACAAACTGGGGGGGGGGGGGGGTGTCTTGTTGGGCCGAAATCTATAATTCAAAGTTGGGTTTAGGATTGTTGAACTCGCAGGCTGCGAGTGGTAATTGTTGGGGTCTTTTATTTCTGGTATTGAATTCAGTTGGTTTAAACAGGGTGCACCTTGGGCAGGAATAGCTCTTTTGGCCACTAAGTTTTCTGGGGTGGAAGAAGTGATTGCAAGAGGTTTATTAAAAAAGTGAGGAGAAAGTGAGGTCTGCAGATGCTGGAGATCAGAGCTGAAAATGTGTTACTGGAAAAGCGCAGCAGGTCAGGCAGCATCCAAGGAACAGGAAATTCGACGTTTCGGGCATAAGCCCTTCATCAGGATGAAGGGCTTATGCCTGAAACGTTGAATTTCCTGTTCCTTGGATGCTGCCTGACCATGTGTGCTTTTCCAGCAACACATTTTCAGCTATAAAAAAAGTGAGCAAGGCAAAGCTGTTGGAGTTGGCAGACCAGGTGGAGTTGGGGTTGATTTTGTTATGCAAAAATGGGAGATAATTCTATTTTGCTCAAAAAGCACACAATCTGCAGCAAGTCAATTTATGTAACATTTTATAAATTCCTACTTTGGAAACTGAACCTGTCTGACTCAAGATTGGGATACAGACAGACTCTAACCTCACACATTTAATGCATTGTCTGAGCTGAGATACCACTTTCTAAAAAATAAAACCTTAAGTTATCTCGAGAATGCGACCAGAAATGAATTCTGGGATTTATAAATTAATGAACTGAAACCCATTCTAAAAAATGAAGGACTTAACAGCAATCTAAGTTTGTTCAATATATCGCTTCAGTTTTATGACATGTGATCGTTTGCTATATATTCTGTGCCCTATGATCCTGCTCCAAAGCTATATGATGAAGGAACAGTGCTCCGAAAGCTAGTGCTTCCAAATGAACCTGTTGGACTATAACCTGGTGTTGTACGATTTTTAACATCGGACTCTTTGGAAATATCTAAAATTCAATTCCAATTGAAGTAGCTTGAATTAGAGGCAGAAGAATTGGAAAAAATAGTCATAGCAGAAGAAAAGTCGACATAAAAGAGCAGAAGTGAAGGTAAAGGTAGGCCCAGTGAGGAAGATGGTGATGACTAGCAAAACCATCATAGCCAAGATCTGGTGGAATCTACTTAAATATGTGCAAGCCATTGCTTAAATTCAGTAAGTAGGAAGCAGAAGCCTTTTGTTGATCCAAACAAAGTTGGTAGGTAATGTTAGTGAGGTATTTGCAACATTATCAGAGGAGGTATCCAGGGAGTATGTGGAGAAAACCATCTTAAGCATAAATAAGAGAGTACCAGAAGACAAGAGACATTTCAGGAATCTAAGGAGATACCCTGGTTAGATGTATATTGAGTTTTAAAGGATCAAACAAAGTAATTCACAGCATCTGCAGTTTTTTCAGAATTTTATTTATGCATCTAAGACGATTGCATGTATTAATCATAACCCATTAAAGCCGCTGAGTGACAGAAGTAAACAGACTGTAGGAGTGAATGTTTGTGCATGCTGAACTTCAACAAAATGTAGTGTACTAATAGACTAAGACTAAGGGTTTTAAAAATGAAGACACCTTTGGATTTTGAAGCCTTTTTTAAGGGGATGGGAAGTGTTACGATGCTGTCACTTTAAGAGATTATTTTGTCATTTTTTGGGAAAGAGGTTGGAAGGCAGAGATTCCAAACTGGCTACTGAGGACAACTTGACAGCTTGGGAAGCCCTGGTTTTTTTTTTAAAATAGCCTGAAAGGATGTGGCCAACTCTCTCAGATCTAGGTTTCTAGATTGTTTTCAATAACATCAGAAGATATTGGGGTCTTAAAAGTAAGTGAATGTCTCTTGGCTGCTAGTGTCTCTAAATCTCAATGATTTGTTTTCTTCTGTATTGGAGAACTGTATGTGAGAATTTATGTCTGAATTTTCCTTTTTGCCAAGGAGTGTGGTTATAGGATGTTACTATATTGGGGTGTTTAATGAGGAATAGTTACTGTATCTATTATTCTGTCATGTTTCCAACCTGTGAAGCTATTCTGAATTGCTCTTTCTCTGGTTGTATTTTAATGAGTGTTTACATTAATGGTATTTTGCTTACCGCTGAGTTGTTTGACCAGTTGCATTGCATCTGAGACACTTTATATTTGCCTTTAAAATTAGAAAAAGTTAGGATCTAACCCTAACCCTCTTAAAATATTTTTGAGGGGTCAGTTCTGTCATCCTTTAGACTCCAATATTGCAGCAGGACTGAGCATGGGCATTGTCCACTTACACCTGCTTTCTTTTTTATTTCTTTTTGCTTTCACTCTTTACCTTTCTTGTTTTCTTTAAAAAGTAGAGCGCGATGGGTGGAGGAGGCGGCATTCAGTGGCAGCAGTACTGACAGCAATGTCAGGATGAGTTCCAACTCTACGCCTGTCAAGGGTATCCTGGCAGCAAGCAACAGGTCCCAGGCTAACTCCCCCAGCACCGACTCACAGGCCGAGGTGAAGTTCCACGTCAGTAGCTAGACTAGCTTCCAGAAGTGAAAGTGCTGGTGGTGGACTCCAACGACTGATGACTGGCAGCATCTGGAGGAGCATCAGATGGGGAACAGGAGATAGAGAACTCCCACAACCCAAGGCCGATGGCTCCAACTCAGAAGTTGCAACTGCGGCATAGACGGAGGCACACAACAGAGACCCCAGAGACCAATACAAGGACTGCTCCAAAGACTGTCAAGCAGCGATTAGAGGAGCAGTGGAGGAGGAACAAGATAGGGAGAGAAAGTAAAATCTTGTCACATGTTCAATGTTTCAAGATGGCACTAAAATGTGGCAACACTGTGTTTAACATATGAAGTCACTTTTCACAATATTTTAAATTCACGTGACGATAAATCTAACCTAATCTTGATGTATCGCCCTTCGTCCTTTGCAGTCAGCACCCAATTGCAACAGGTGAACATAGATCCACAATGTCGGTTTGACTCCCAAGGGGATTAGAATACCAAACACTGCCTCACCATGACTCATGTTCATTATAACTGACCTCTGAACATCTCTTCCAAAAAAATATACAATTTTGAAATACTCTAATAGAAGCCCAAGTGTTTAACACATACCAATGACCCGGGCAATTCATGGGCTTCAGCGCAAATATTTCCTTCTCCACCTGAAAACTAAACATGTTCTCATGGTAGTGCTGCCAGTGGCCAGACATTTCCCACAGGCAACTGCTGTAGATATTTGGAGAGATCACTTCAGTGAATCCACGTCTATGATACTCCTCCTGTAACAGATACAGATCAACAGTCAAGAACAAGCTTGCATTTATTTGCACCATCTATGACATCAAGCATCCTTTATGCATGACAACTATGGAGAACTTTTGAAAGCATCATGGTTCCAAAGGTTGCAAACGACAATTCAGTAAAACCCCGCAAAATAGCCACGCGATTGAAGACCACAATCTGTTACTGTCACACCATTAGAAAAATAAATATATTCGAGGGAAAAATGGGAATATTCCAGGGAAAAATGGAAAACATCTTCGTATGACATGAGCATCACTCAAGATCAATATTCATTAACCATTCTTAATCATCCTCAGGAAGACAGCAGTGTGCCAATCTTGAACCGCTTATGATCATCTCACTTAAGTATTCGTATTGTTAGGGAGGAAGTTCCAGGAATTTAACTCAGTGACAGTAAAGGAAGATGATAATTCCTAGTCAGCATGGTGTGGAGTTTGGAAGATGTGAGATTTTCATGTGATGGTGTTCTCACATATCTATTGCCCTTGTCTTTCCACATGGTAGAAGTCATTTATCATCTTCTAAATGTACCATGCTCTCTCTCTCTCATCCTACTGGAGGGGGAAAGGCAAGGTTGCAATTTAATAAATCATCCAACGATCAGCACCTATGACTGCGTAACACTCCCTCAGAATTGAAATTGGCAGTTTGTGCTCAACTCCTGAAGTGGAGTTGGAACCCATGACATTTTGAGTCAGAAAGTACTATCCACTGAGACAAGCTGACATGAAACAGCACAAGCTCTTGTTCAAAAGGTAGTTTTGCCTCCATTTGCTTCATGTTCTCCTCGAGAACGAAGTCTCGCCATCCTCACTTATACCACAAGGAAAGCATTGCTCCTCATGGGAGACTGGGTAGTGCAAGTCCAAATGTTATTTCATTGTGAAGTACCACAGCTGGAGCATATACTCAAAAGTTTACGGTGTGATGTAACTGAAATTATACACTGAAAAATACTTTGATTGTTTGTTAAGTCTCTCATCTGTTAGAAGGACCATGATAGTTTCACTTCTTTCATATGTAAGTCACTAAACTTTTTTTAAAAAGTCACAACTGTCTCCAACACATTGTTTGTGACATACACATTAAAATGTTCAAAGGCCAGTACCAAAGTTAATAGCTCTCTTTCGATCGTGCAGTATTCCTTCTGATGGATGTTGAGTTTCTTCAAAAAGTAACCAACTGTCAGTTCAATCCAACATCATCTTCCTGTAACAGTTCAGCCCCAACTATGTCACTTGCATCAATGGCAACTTTGAAAGCTTTCGAATGGTTTGGTGTAGCTAAAAGAGGTGAGGTGGTTAACAGGGGTATTATGTGATCAAATGCCTCCTGGCATTGTTCTGTCCCCTGAAACTTTGCATTCTTCTTCAGCAAGTCAGTTAACAGTGCCACTACACTGCTTAAGTTTGGAACAACTTCCAAAAGAATCCGCTTGGTCCCAAGAATCAAAGCACCTCTTTTTTCGAAGTTGGTCATGGAAGTTCTTCAATGGCCTTCGTCTTTGCGTTCTGTGGGGGCAACCTTCCAAGGCTGATGTTACATCCCAAGAACGTCACCTCTGCTTTCGCAAACTCAGTTTTGTTTAAGTTTATTACCAGTTTTGCTTCTCATACTCGTTCAAAGAATTCTGCCAACTGTACCATGTGATCTTTCCAGGACTTACTAAAGATCACTACATCACTACATCATCCAAATAGACTGCACAGTTTGGTAACCCAGCCACAACTCTGTTCATAAGTCTTTGGAATGTGGCAGGTGCATTCTTCGTTCCAAAGGACACTCAGATTTGATGTAGCCCATTTGGGGTTACAAACACAGAAATTTCTTTCTCTGTCTCTGATAAAGATACCTGCCAGTTACCAAGCATCAAGTCCAACTTGATAATGTAACTGGCTTGTCCAACTTTCGCGATACAGTCCTCCAATCTCAATATTGGATATGAGCCTGATTTTGTAACAATGTTGACCTTCTGATAATCCATGCAAAATTGTTGAGTCCCGTCTAGTTTGGAAACTAAGACAATCAACAAACTCTATTCGCTCTGGCTCAGTTCAATGATATCCACATACAGCATAGCATCACCTCCTCCTGGACCAGTCTGGCTTTGAAAGGATTAAGCCAATAGGGGTGTTGTTTTATCGGAGCAGTATTCCCTGCAGCTACTTCATATACAATAGCATTAGTCCTCCCCATCTGATCCCTATATATGTCCTCACACTGCAGTAACAAACCTTACAATTGTGTTCTGTGCTCCTGGGACAGTTTATAAACCTATCCCACTCCTCAAGGACTTCCTAATTTTTTAACAAATTTTGGTGCGTATCAAAATTCACAACATGTGGATTTGATTCCTCACTCTACTGGGCAGTAACTAACACCTGTTTCTCCAATTCTTTCTCTCTAGTATAATACGGTTTCAATATGTTCACATGACATACCTGATTGTTTTTTTTTATCTGACATCTTTACTAGATAGTTCACCTGACTCAACCTTTTCTCAATTTGATAGGGATCACTAAACCTGGCTTTGAAGAGATCTCCTTCGGGGAGAATGCGGGTAAGTGGAGTTGAAATGCCCATCAGCCATAATTGAATGGCGGAGTGGGCTCGATGGGCCGAATGGCCTTACTTCCACTCCTATGTCTTATGGTCTTATGGTCCTATCACTGGGAGCAGTACTATTACATTATCCCCTCGGGAAAACATCAGAGTCTCAAAGTTTTTATCTGCCTCCTGCTTCATACTATGCTGGGCCCTCTTTAGGTACTGTTTAGCTAACAACCTACATGAATTAATCTCTGCCTCATCTCCAATACATAATCTAAGTGTGGATCTCAGAATTTGGTCCCAACAATTTTTCTTTCATTAATTTCAAAGGGCCTCTCACTTCACACTCGAATATTAACTCTAAGGGAGTGAACTGAGTAGTTTTACTTGGGGCATCTCTAATGGCAAACATCACAAATGGGCTACCTTTATCCCAGTCACTCGGGTAATCTTGACAGTATGCTCTCAACATGGTCTTCAAGGTCTGGTGCCACCTTTCTAAAGCTCCCTGGGATTCAGGATGATATGCACTGGATTTAAAGTGCTGTCCATAACCTCCTTAAACAGCCTAGCAGTACAATTTGACCCTTGGTCCGACTGAATCTCTCTGGGTAGCCCGTATCGTGTAAAGAAGCTACTCACTCCTCTACCACCTTTTTTGCCTTGATATTCCGTAATGGAATTGATTCCAGAAATCTGGTAGACACATCCTATTGGTTAACAAGTACTGGTTCCTACTTGTAGTTCTCAGGAGGGGATCTACACAATCAATTATAACCCAGGTGAGAGGTTCTTCAAATGCGGGAATTGGTAACAAAGGTACTAGTTTTATTACCATCTGTGGCATACCTACCATTTAACATGTATGATACATACAGCAGAAGTTAACCACATCCTTGTGCATTCCAGGCCAATAAAAATGTTTTTGTACCTTAGCCTGAGTTTTTTTACACATCTAGGTGATCTCCTACAGGTAGTTCATGTGCTACCCGTAACACCTCCTGTCTGTATGCTACTGGCAACACAATCTGGTGCACTTCGGCCCATTGCTCCTCTGCACTAACCGGCTGTGGTCTCCATTTGTCTTAAGATTCTATCTTTCAGATAATAACCCTCAGAAATATTCTCTATCTCCTTTTCGGAGTACGCATTCACCTGTATATCTTTTATCGTCTTGTCTTTCTGTTGCAAGTCCCTTGACCTTTCAGGACTAAACACTTCTGTCTGACCCTCTGCCTGTTCAGGATTTTCCTTCCCCAATATGTCAAATAGGGTGCCCACTCCCGGAACCTCAACTCCTTCATCTTTCTCTTTAGTTTTTGATTCATGCTGTGACTTATGATAGTGGGATCTTGTTATTATACAGTCTGGGAAAATACCAGGGATATTTTTCTTTGAACTCCTCAGTTACTTGGTCTTTTCCACAAGGGGTGTCATTCCCACCTTGGACCCTGCTAAATCATTCCCAAGAACAAACTGAAGTTCTGAAACTGACACTCTGATCAATCACTCCCACTGTTAGTTCCCCAGTCGAGTTGGCACTCCACCCTAATCTTACATAGGGGATCACTAAATTTCTGTCCATTTATCCCACAAATTACCACACTCTCAGTTAACAGATCAGAAAAAGTGCAAGTTCGCTCTTCTCTCACTATCAGCAACTGGTTAGATCCTGTAACTCTCAAAATTATTACTTCTTGCCCATCTCCCCCAGTTCTTTTTGTGTAAGCTTTACCCACAGAAGAGAATTCTTTATAAAGGTCACGTACTAACTCCATATGTAGCCCCTGTCCAGGCTGTGCACTCTCCTGCAGCTCCTCAGCTCTTTTTGGGATTTCCTTTATTACTTACGCTAACACCACTGGCATAGCCTCTTTTCCCACAGTGCCTTTCTTTAACGACCAGCACTGTGACTTTATGTGTCCCACTTTATCACAATGAAAACACCTGAGGCCTTTCAACTTCTTTTCACCCTCCTGAGCTTCTTTGTTATCTTGTGGTGTAAGATTCTCCCTTCTCCCAACTTCTATATCTGACAGGATGGAATTCTGGCCAGAAGCTTGTCTTATGCACCAGGACTTATTCATCTGGATGTCAAGTTTGCTTGCTGAGCTGGAAGGTTAGTTTGCAGACAATTCACTACCATACTGGGTAACATCATCAGTGAGCATCCAGTAAAGCACTGGTGGCATGGCCTGCTTCTTATTTATCAGTTTAAGTTTCCTTGGGTTGTTGATGTCATTTCCTGTGATGTCACTTGCTGTTCTTTTTCGCAGGGGGTGATAAATGGGATACAATCTAATAAAGAACAAAGAACAAAGAAAATTTACAGCCCAGGAACAGGCCCTTCGGCCCTCCAAGCCTGAACCGATCTAAATATACTGTCGAAACCTGTCGCCCAATTCCTAAGCATCTGCATCCCTTTGCTCCCCACCTACTCACACATCTGTCCGATGCATCTTAAATGAATCTACTGTGCTTGCCTCTACTATCTCTGCTGGCAACGCATTCCAGGCACCTACCACCTTCTATATAAAGTACTTGCCGGTGTATCCCTCTTAAACTTTTCACCTCTCACCTTGAAAGCGCAACCACTCATTATTGAATCCTTCACCCTGGGAAAAAGCTAACCCATCTAACCTGTCTATACCCTTCATGATTTTGTACACCTCAGTCAGGTCCCCCCTCAACCTCCTTTTTTCTGATGTAACCAATCCTAACCTTCTCAACCTCTCTTCATAGTTAGCACCTTCCATACCAGGCAACATCTTCATAAACCTTCTCTGCACCCTCTCCGAAGCATCCACATCCTTTTGGTAATGTGGCGACCAGAACTGTACACAGTATTCTAAATGCCACCAACCATGTCTTGTACAATTTTAACATGACTTGCCAGCTCTTACACTCAATACCCTGTCCACTGAAGGCAAACATACTATATGCCTTCTTGACCACTCTATCCACCTGTACAGCAACCTTCAGGGTACAGTGGACCTGAACGCCCAGATGTCTCTGCTCAGCAGCTTTTCCCAAGGCTCTTTCACTTACTGTACAGTTCACTCTAGAATTAGACTTCCCAGAATTCATCACCTTACATTTGCCTGGATTGAACTCCATCTGCCATTTCTTCGTCCAACTCTTCAATCTATCTATATTCTCCTGTATTCTTTGACAGTCCTCTATGCTTTCTGCTACTCCATCAACCTTCGTGTCATCTGCAAACTTACTGATCAGACACCAATGCCCTCTTCCAGATCATTTATGTATATCACAAACAGCAGTTGCTCCAGCACTGACCCCTGTGGAACACCAATGGTCACCTTCCTCCCTTTCGAGAAACTTGTTCAATGCTACTCTTTGTCTCCTGCTGCTCAACCAGTTCTTTATCCACCTAACTAAAACACCCTGCACAGCACAGGATTTCACTTTCTCCATTAGTTTACCATGGGGAACTTTTTCAAACACCTCACTAAAGTCCATTCGTATGACATCTACATCCCTTCTTTTATCTATCAACTTGGTCGCTTCCTCAAACAGCTCTATTAAGTTGGTACGGCATGATCTCCCCCGCACAAAACCACGTTGCCCATCACTGATAAGCCCATTCTTTTCCAAGTATAAATAGATATTATCCCTCAGTACCTTCTCCAGCAACTTTCCCACCACTGATGTCAACCTCACTCGTCCGCAGTTACCTGGAACATCCCTACTACCCTTCTTGTACAGGGGGACACGAGCAACTCTCCAGTTCCCCTGCACCTCACCTGTGGTTAAGAATGGTACGAAAATATCTGTCAATCTGTGTGTTGATAGAGTTCCGGTTGGAGTGCCATGCTTCAGGGAATTCTTGTGTGTCTCTCTGTTTGGCTTGTCCTAGGATGGGTGTGTTGTCCCAGTTGAAGTGGTGTCCTTCCTTATCTGTATGTAAGGATACTAGTGAGAGCGGGTCATGTCTTTTGTGGCTAGTTGATGTTCATGTGTCCTGCTGGCTAGTTTTTTGCCTGTTTGTCCAATGTAGTCGTTGTTACAGTTCTTGCAAGGTATTTTGTAAATGACATTAGTTTTGCTTGTTGTCTGTATTGGGTCTTTCAAGTTCATTAGCTGCTGTTTTAATGTGTTGGTGGGTCTGTGGGCTACCATGGTGCCAAGGGGTCTGAGTAGTCTGGCAGTCACTTCCGAGACATCTTTGATGTAGGGGAGAGTGGCTAGGGTTTCTGGAACTGGAACTCTATCACCAAACACATTGACTTGGATCCCATTTACCACCGAGAAAAAGAACAGGAAATTACATCACCAACCCAAGGAAACCTAAACACAAATAAAAAGCCAGCCATACCACCAATGCTTCACCAGAGACTCATTTATGATGTTACCTTGTATGGTGATGAAACATCTGAAAATTATCCTTCCAGCTCAGTGAGCAAACTTACATCCAGAACCTCAACCTGAGCTACAGATCTTCTCAAAACTCGCGAATGTATTCCTCTGCTAGTTCTGTTGCCCTTTTCACTTTTTGAACTTTCTGTTCCTCCACATGAATTCTTAACATCTCTGGAAGTGAGTTTTTAAACTCCTCCAGCAGAATAATCTCTCTTAGAGCCTTATCGGTCTTATCTATCTTTAAGGCCCTCACCCATCTATCAAAATGACTATGTTTAATTCTTTCAAACTCAACATAAATCTGACCTGATTCCCTCTTTATGTTTCTGAACTGCTGTATATATGCTTCTGGTACCAATTCATAAGAACTTAAAATAGCTTGTTTGACCTCTTCATAATCTCTTGACTGCTCATCTGACAGCACACGCAAGTATTCCACTAGCTCTGCCTACCAGTTTAGCCTGAACTAGCATTACCCATAAATCCTCAGACCACTCTGCTTCGCCAATTTTTCAAATGAAATAAAGAAGGCTTCAACATCTTTCTCATCAAAATGTGGCACAGTCTTGACATATTTGTATCTATAACTGCCTTCTCTTTTAATCTCCATCCTGTTAACTTGACTTCGCTGACTAAGTCGTAACTTCTCAAGTTCAAATTTTCTTTTTGTCTCTCTCTTTCTTCTCTCCCTCTTTGCTCAGCTAAGAACCTTCTCTCTCTCTCTCTCTCTATCTTCTAACTCCATTTTCCTCAATTGTGATTTAACTTTTTCTAACTCGATGAATTGTCTGTTTCTCTGACACACCTAAGTGTTTGAGTAAATCCCTTACAATTTCAGCTTTACTTTTGTCCTTGGTTAAAACCAATTCTAGCCTCTTTGCTAATTTTAAATGTAGTGTCTTTTCTTTTCTTTCTAAACTTCCTTGGCAAATTTGAGAATAATCTTCAAACCCCATAACCTCTTCAGCAAATTTTAAGAGCCATTTCTCTCACTTTTAATTTAACCAACCACAAGTAACCGAAATTAAACGAATTGTCTCACCTACGTTATATTTAAAGATCAAGGACACTAACCAGCAAGTGTTTAAATCTACTGGGCTTTTAGTACCCCAAATCTATTCAAATCTCAGACTGAATCTGTCTAAATGGATCAAATCACAGACAAAAGCCCCCAATCTGTTACGACATGGGGTAAACCCCTCTGTTAATTTAAACCTGACACACAGAGAAGCTCACCTCGCACCATAACCTATTACATTCTGAGAGGCAAAGAACTGTCCCAGAGGTCACTATTTGAAGTAAAAATTAACAATTTTATTCTTTAAGTTCAAACGAGAATATTAAGCATCTATTTACAACTCCTTTTACCTCCCACTCTACAATAATGGTCCAATAAAAACCTCGAATAAGATTTTTTTAAAAATTCAAACTTCAAAGCCAGCCAGCTGTTGAATCTTCTCTTTGTATCTTCCTCTGCAGATTTCCCTCTGTCATCTTTTCTTCAGTATTCTGCTTCACGGGTCTTTCTTATGAACCTTTCAGAGAGCTGTTCAGCTAGCATCTATACTTGTTGGTTTTCTTGGTGGTTCTCTCCTCTTAACTGTTCAAAATGTCCGGTTTTATACGCCAAAACATCAGATCATATCATTGGTTTGATGTCATCCCAAACAGTTAAATTCAAATTCGACTAGATTTTGGTACCTGGGCATAATTTCAACTGACTGGCCAAATTTGAATTTGCTCTTATTCCATGGCAACACAACTCCAGCTATTTGTTTTGATCATGTGTTACATTTTTACCTTGTTCAGCACTCTATGTGCTTTCAGTCAGTCCTTGGTAGCTTCCTCTCTCTCTTAAAGGTACAATACACATCTACACCTTCATAACACGTTACCCCACTGTGTTGAGTGTGTAGTGCTGGAAAAGCACAGCAGGTCAGGCAGCATCCAATGAGGAGGAGAATCAACCAGGGAAAAGACCATGTCTATTTACCCTATCCATGCCCCTCATTATTTTATAAACCTCTATAGGTCACCCCTCAGCTTCCAATGCTCCAGGGAAAACAGCTCCAGCTTGTTCAGCCTATCTCGATAACTCAAATCCTCCAACCCTGGCAACATCCTTGTAAATCCTTTCTGAACCCTTTCAAGTTTCACAACATCCTTGAAGGATGACTATGAAGGAGACTAGAATTGCATGCAATATTCCAACAGTGGCCTAACCAATGTCCTGTACAGCCGCAACATGACCTCCCAACTCCTGTGCTGAAAAATGTGTTGCTGGAAGAGCGCAGCAGGTCAGGCAGCATCCAAAGAGCAGGAGAATCGACATTTCGGGCATGAGCCCTTCTTCAGGAATGAGGAAAGTGTCCTCATTCCACACCTTCCTCATTCCGGAAGAAGGGCTCATGCCCGAAACGTCGATTCTCCTGCTCTTTGGATGCTGCCTGACCTGCTGCGCTTTTCCAGCAACACATTTTTCAGCTCTGATCTTCAGCATCTGCAGTTCTCACTTTCTCCTCCCAACTCCTGTACCCAGTTCTCTGACCAATAAAGGAAAGCATACCAAATGCCTTCTTCACTATCCTATCTACTGGTGACTCCACTTTTAAGGAACTGTGAACCCTGCTTTCCAAGGTCTCTTTGTTCAGCAACACTCACAGAGCCTTACCAATGAGTCTAAGCCCAGCCCTGATTTGCCTTTCCAAAATGCAGCACCTTACATTTATCTAAATTAAACTCCATCTGCCAGTCCTCAGTCCATTGGCCCATTTGATCAAAATCCTGTTGTACTCTGAGGCAACCTTCTTTGCTGTTCACTCCACCTCTGATTATGGTGTCATCTGCAAACTTATTAACTATACGTCCTATGTTCACATCCAAATCATTTATACATACATACATATAGCATTCAATTAATATATGAATATGACCAATACCTGTATAAATGCTTTCAGCGTGTTGTAAATAAAAGCCCCTCTTGGCAGAAAGAAACAGCTCCCAGGACTGAGCTCATGGAAGAAAAACAATTCTTGCTCCTGTAAAGCACATGGAAGTACAATTAGGGCGATAAGTAATGCACAATCCAGGCAAAAACTGGTCAAAGACTCCAGTCTACATTAGGACAACAGAAACACAAAGAAACTTGTTACTTTCTTTTCCCTCCACAGTCAATGTCTATTTTCAGCAACAAATGACAGTTTACTCATACCTAAGCTTGTCTTATTGTATGCACGGTTACAACTACGGCAGCTACATTGCTAGTCCGCTCAGAGTGAGAATAGGAGACCTCCAGTATGCAAAGTAGGGGTAAATTTAAATATGGGAACACTAAAATATGGGAACACTCAAAGGACAGTGCTTTATAAGGGGGGGTGGGGAAGAAATAGACTAATTGGTATTAACCTTCAACAAGTTTATTGAATAGAATCTTTTCATAAACATCAATTTCAGAGATCTTAGTAAAACAAGAAAAGGATTAAAATCAGTTTAATGATTTCATAAATGTTCAATAGCCCTTAGTCTTCAATGAGTGAAATGCCCCAATCTGACAGAGTAGTCTGTTTATGAATGATTGCAAATAGACCTTACCTTCAGCTTAGTGACCTTCCAGAATTGACCTGAAATTATCAGGATTGTTTGTAACCTAGAAAAAAAAATTGTTGGAATTGAAGTATCGTCTCCCCTATTTTCTGAGGGAAGTTTTGTTTATTTATATTAAAATTTTGCAAACTAATATTAAGTTGAAGATCAACAAAGCCCCAGGCCCCAGGCCCGATGACATGCCAGAGGGTCTTAAAAAGAGGCTGCAGGGCAAGTGGGTGCTTTGGTTACAGTCTCCCAAAATTCCATAGATTTTGGAAACGTAACACAAGTTTATTCCAAATGTAACACCTCTACTCAAGAAAAGCAAGATGAAAAGACAGAAAGCAGGAGATTATGGGTTCGCCTATTTAACATCTGTCATTTGGAAGATGTTTGGACTCATCATCGAAGTAGTAGCAGTAAAATGCTCAGGAAATCATAAAACAAATAGAGAAAATTAACCTGGTTTTGTGAAAGGGAAATAGTGATTGACAAATTGATTTGAGGATGTAAGCTGGGTAGGTAAAAGGAAACCAATAGATGCGGATATTTAGATTTCCAAAAGGCATTTGATAAGGTTCCACTGTGTTGAGCTGACATATCACAGAGCACGAAAATAGACCCTTTGGTCATCCATGCCAACCAAGTTTCCCAAACTAAACCAGTCCCACTTGCCTGCATTTATGTATCCTTCTAAACATTTTCTCTTTATGTACATGTCTAGAAGTCTGTTAAATATTGTAACTGTACCTGCACCTATGACTTCCTCTGGCAGTTCATTCCACACACAAACCACACTGAAAAAGTTGATCAGGTTCCTTTTAAATTTTTCTCCTCTCACCTTAAAAACATGCCCTCCAGTTTCGAACCTATCCGCCTTAGGGAAAAGTCCTTTGCTATTCACCTTATCTATGGCCCTCATGATTTTATAAACCTCTATGAGGTCATCCCCTCAACTTTCTCCCCTTCAGGCAAAGAAGTCTCAACTTCTCCAGACTCTCAAATTCAGAATCATACAGCATGGAAGCAGAGTCAAAGAGTCTGGTGCTGGAAAGGCACAGCCAGTCAGGCAGCACCGAGGAGCAAGAAAATTGACATTATAAGCATCAGCTCTCTGACCTGCTGTGCTTTTCCAGCATCACACTATTCCACTCTGATCTCCTGCATTTGCAGTCCTCACTTTCTCCTACCTTGGAAGCAGACTCTTGGGTCCAATTAATCCATGTTCACAAATATTCCCACTTACCTGCATTTGCCCTATATCCCTCTAAACCTTTCCTGTTCCTGTACTTATTCCACACACAAACCACCCTCCATAACAATGCTTCCCGGCATGTCCTTTTTAAAACGTTCTCCTCTCACCTTAAAAGTATGCCCTCTAGTTTTGAACTCCTCTATCTTACGGAAGACAGTCTTGCTATTTACCTTATCTATGCCCCTCATGATTTTATAAATTTTTATAAGGTCACTCCTCACCCTCCCAAGCTCCACTGAAAAGGGTCCCAGACTATCCAGCCTCTCCCTATACCCCAGCAACATCTTGGTAAATGTTTTCTGAAGCCTCTCCAATTTAATAATATCCTTCCTATAACTGGGCGACCAGAACTGTACACAGTACTCCAGAAGAGGCCTTACCAACATCCTGTACAACCTCAACATGACAACCCAACTCCTATACTCAGAGTTCTGACCAATGAAGGAAAATGTGCTAATCACTTTCTTCATGCAAATTTCAAAGAATTATGTACCTGAGCCCTTAGGTCTGTCTGTTTGACAACACAACTCAAGGTCGTATCATTATTGTATAAACCCTGACCTTGTTTGTATTAACAAAATGTAATACTTCACAGTTATCTAAATTAAACGCCAAAGCCCAGTGAACTATTTGATAAATATATTTGTAATCTCGGATAATAATCTTTACTGTCCACTATACCATCAATTTTCATGTCATCTGCAAACTTGCTAACTAATCCCCTATACTCTCACCCAAAACATTTGTATAAATAATAAACAAAAGTGGACCCAGCACTTATCACTGTGGAACAATGCCGGTCACAGGCCTCTAGTCTGAAAAACAACTGTCACCACCATTCTCTATCTCCTGCTGTTAAGCCAATTTTGTATCCCGTTGACAAGCTCTGAATCCCGTGTGATCTAATTTTACTAATTAGTCTACCAGACAGAATCTTATCAAAAGCTTTAAAGTTCATGTAAACAATGTCTATCGCTTTGCCCTCATCAAATGCTTTGGTTACTGAGTGAAAAAACTCAATCAAGTTTGTGAGACACGATTTCCTATGCACAAAGCTGTGCTGACTATCCCTAATTTGTCCCTTGCCTCTCCAAATGCATCTAAATCCTAACTCTCCAAATCCCCTCCATCTTGCCCATAACTAATGTCAGACTCACTGGTCTATAGTTCCCAGGCTCCTCCTTACAGCCTTTCTTAAATAAAGGCACAACATTTGCCACTCCCAGTCATCTGGCATCTCATCTATGGCTGTGGGTGATACAAGTATCTCTGCTAGGGCCCCCACAAGTTCTACCCTAAACTTTCCACAATGCCCTGGGATATACCTGATCAGATCCCAGAGATTTATCCACCTTTCTGTTTTAAGATCTCCAGCACGTCTTCTTCTGTAAATATGAACTGTTTCAAAGACATCAATACTTATTGCTTTGAGTTGCCTTGTCTCCATGTCTTTCTCCACAGTAAAAGCTGACACAAAATAGTCACTTAGTATCTCTCTCATCTCCTGTGGGTCCACACTGTTGATGTTTAACAGGTCCTACTCTCTCTCTAATTGCTCTATTGTCCTGAACGTACTTGTAGAATCCCTTTGGATTCTCCCTAACCCTATTTACCCTCCTAACTTCCCTCTTAAGTATACTTTTTTTTTAGATTAGACTTACAGTGTGGAAACAGGCCCTTCGGCCCAACAAGTCCACACCGACCCGCCGAAGCGCAACCCACCCATACCCCTACATTTACCCCTTACCTAACACTACGGGCAATTTAGCATGGCCAATTCACCTGACCCGCACATCTTTGGACTGTGGGAGGAAACCGGAGTACCCGGAGGAAACCCACGCAGACACAGGGAGAACGTGCAAACTCCACACAGTCAGTCGCCTGAGTCGGGAATTGAACCCGGGTCTACAGGCGCTGTGAGGCAGCAATGCTAACCACTGTGCCACCGTGCCGCCCACACTTCTACTCCCTTTATAACCCTTTATGCATTCACTCGATTCTTTCTTTTACTTGACCAAAACCTCGATTTCTCTAGTCATCCAGCACTCCCTTCACTTACCAGCCTTGTCCTTAACACTAACAGAAACATACTGTCGCTAGACTCTCGTTATCGCATTTTTGAAGCCTTCCCAATTTTCATCCATCGCTTTACCAGTGAACTTCCACTGCCCCCAATCAACTTTTGAAAGTTTTGTCCAATACCATCAAAATTGACCTTCCTCCAATTTAGAAATTTAATGCGTTAGATCCAGTCTATCCTTTTCCATCATTATTTTGAAATTAATAGAATTATGATCACTAGCCCTAAAGTTCTCCTGTGGAAGATTAGAATGCTTTAGAAGCCAGCATGAAGGATAGAATAGATTGAGGATTAAATTTCTCATTGTAAGTAACTAACATACTTTTAGTCAAAAGCAGAAAGCTATAGTTTACACAAACAGAACTGCATTAATATTTGCAGAGGAACCTCGATTATCCAAACAAGATTGGTGGGCACTATTTTGATCCGATAATTGATTATTCAGATAATCGATTTTAGCATAAACAGGGGAAGCCATACAGATCTAACGCTGTGCTCTACCGAAGAATTTGTTTAAATCGATAATTTTACAGAGTCTGCCATTTAAACAAACTAATCTTTGCAGTCTGCAAATTGCAGGTTAAAATGAGAAGTAGTAAACCCTTAACATGAAAACCCAGCATTAAACAAGGTTCCGAACAGCTTCTATGATCGCATGACCATTTACAGTATCAGTTTACAGGAACTCAGTCTCATGATTGAAAGATGGAAGCTCCACCGCGCGCATGTGTTTACATTCTCGGCCTTTAATTTTAAATCAATGGCCCAGTAAAGTGCTGTGTAACAACCCTTACCTAAAAAATATCCAGTCGCTGGTGCTTGAGCTGTTTGCGTTTCTTTGTTTTTGCCAGTGTTTTCACATGTTCTTCAGTAAAGGCAAATTAAACACATTTACCTCTTTGATGCAACCTTTTTTTCTTAGGATAATCCGATATTCAGAAAATCGAGGTTCTCTGTATTTCCTATGTTATTACAACTTTGTATTACTGCTTTTCTGAATAAATGTAGAGATTTTCCTATGTTTGTTATAAAAAAGTTGTACTTTGAATCACTTGTTGGAGTTGTTACCTATTATGTGAATGGGCACTTTCTCCCCTTGTATGCATGCAGGAAAAATAAAGATTTGGACAAATGTCTGAGCCTTGTTTCAGATCAATAAGAGACTTCAACACTCCCCCACCGACACACCTCAGTAACCTGCCCTGCCTTATTTCCCAAGAGAAGGTCAAATTTTACTCCTTCTCTTGTAGGTGCATCTACATACTGAATCAGAAAATTTTCTAGTACACACTTAAATTCCTTTCCATCCAAGCCCTTAATGCTATGGCAGTCCCAGTCTACGTTTGGAAAGTTAACATATCCTACCATTGCCACCCTATTATTTTAATAGATAACTGAGTTCTCCTGACAAATTTGCTTTGTAATTTCCTACTATTAAGGGTCTAAAGTACAATCCCAATAAGGTGATCATCTTTTCTTATTTCACAGTTCCACCCAAACAACTTCTCTGGACTACCCTCTCTTAGTAAAACCATTATGTCATCCCAAATCAAAATCATCACTCCCCTCCTCTTGTCTCGTCTTCCTTTCTATCCTTCCTATATTGTCTATCCCCTGAAACATTAATCTGCCAGGCCTGTCCATCCCTGAGCCACGTCTCTGTAATTGCTATGAGATCACAATGCCATGTTCCCATCCCATGTCCTGAGTTCATCTGCCTTCCCTGTTAGGCCTCTTGCATTGAAATAATTGCAGTTTAATGTATTAGTCATACGTCATGCTCTGCTTTGTTCCACCTGCCCTGACTGTTTGACTCAATCCTTTTCCCACTTGTATCAGTCTCAGACTGATCTCTTTCCTTAATACCGCCCTGCCAGTATATTAGTCCCCTTCCAGTTCAGGTGCAATCCATCCTTCTTGTACAGGTCACTTCTACACCAGATGAGATGTTAATGATCCAAAAAGTGAATCCTTCTCCCCAGCACCAGCAACTCAGCTACATATTCACCTGCTCTATCCTCCTATTCCTACTGTCACTAGCTTGTGACAGCAGGAGTAACCCAGATATTACTATCCTCGAGGATCTGCTTTTAAAATTCCAATCTAATTCCCTTCACTCTCTCCACAGAACCTTGTCCTTTTCTCCAATGTTACTAGTTTCAATGTATACATCGACCTCCTACTGGTCCCTCTCCTCTTTGAGAATATGCTGCACCCTCTCAGAGATATCCTTGACCTTGGCACCATAGAGGCACCATTCTGATGTCTCATTGTCAGCCACAGAAACTGCCTCTGACTAGAGAGTCCCTTATCACAATCAATCACTTGGAACCCAGCATACTCATTACATTACAGCCACTCTAGTACCAGAAAAGTGGCTATTGGTGCTACATATCTTCTGCATTTTCCAAAACAGCATACTTGTTTGAGATGGGGATAGCCACAGGCGATTCCTGCACGACCTGCCTCCCTCACCTACCTTTCCTGATGGTAACCCATCTACTGGACTGTATATATAGTTGTTCTCCCTTCCTGTAACTGTCATCCATCACATCCCCTGGCTCCTGTAAATTCCTCATTGCCTCTAACAGCCGCTCCAACTGACCCCGTAGGATTTGCAACCAAAAACACTTCCTGCAGCCATAATCATCAGGATCGTTGAAATTTATGAATGAACTGTCAGAGCAACTAGTAGATGCAGGTATTATGACAACATTTAGAAGACATTTGGATAGGTACTACATGAAAAGAAAACATTTAGAGGGATACGAGCCAAACACAGACAAGCAAGACCGGTTTAATTTGGGAAATTTGGCCAGCAGGGACAAAATCATAAAGTCATTCAACACAGAAACTAGGTCTTCAGCCCAACTTGTTCATGCCGGTCAGATTTCCTAAACTAAACTAGTCCCATTTACCAGTGTTTGGCCCATATCCCTCTAAACATTTCCTATCCATGTATCTGTCCAAATGTCTTAAATTTTGTAATTATACTTGCTTCTATCACTTTCTCTGGCAGATTGCTGACACAAAGTTGGTGGAGTTGTGGATAGTGTGATTGGCTGTTGTAGGTTGCAGTGGGACATTGACAGGATGCAGAGCTGGGCAGATGTCGTCCCGTTGCCCCCCTCTCAGTCAAAGCAAAACATTCAGAGACGCAGAGTAGTTTTACCTCCTCCATCTTTATTCTGGGCCCTAGAATGCGAGAGAACGATCACCCATATGCAGAGAGTCATGAGTTCATGGTGTTCTCTGGAACAGCAGTTTCTCAATGCATTTTACAGGGAGGAGCATCCAGATAAGGCAACATATATATTGATTGGGTGCCCATTACAATCAGCAAGTGTCAATAATAATGATTAAGCCATCTGCTGTTACACAATGAGTAACTGACTCCACATAATGAATACTTTACACCTCGTTAAACTGACCTCACATACTGAATGCTTGCAATATTGTTAAATGGCTCGACATAATGAATGCTTTTCAACCCATTACCCTTCCTGCAGCATCCCATTGTTAACTAAGTTCTTAGCTGATCTGAGTCATGTTCAGCTGAACCTCTTGTTTCACAAAACTCAGAACTTAACTGTTTCCCTGCCTGTTTATACCCGATAAACATTTTCACTGAGAAGTGACAGACAGAGTTCAACCTAGAAAAATGTGAAGTAATTCATTTTGGAAGGTCAAATTTGAATGCAGATTGTAATCCTCTGCCTGGACTGAAGAGGCATGTCTCCTGAAGAAAGGTTGAGGGAATTAGGGCTTTTGTCATTGGAACGAAGAAGGATGAGAGGTGACTTGATAGAGGTGTGTAAGATGTTGAGAGGTATAGATAGGGTGGATTGACAGTCGTTTTCATGGTTATCACAAGGGGGCATAATTTTAAGGTGAATGGAGGAAGGTTTAGGGAAGATGTCAGAGGTCGGTTCTTTACACAGAGAGTGGTGAGTGCATGGAATGCAATGCCAGCAGAATCAGATGTATTAGGAACATTGAAGCAACTCTTGGCTTGGCACATGGATGATAGTACAATGTAGGGTATGTAGGTTAGCAGGGGATGGGGACAATCAAACTGTGGAGATGGTTTAAGGAACAGATATTGCGTGTCCTTGATAGGTACGTACCTATCAAGCAGGGAGGAAGTGATAAGGTAAGGGAACTGTGCAAATTGCATCTCTTGTTAAGCGGAAGAAGGAGGCTTATGTCACTGTGAGAGGAGATGGTTCAGATAAGGCTATAGAGAGTTACAGGTTAGCTAGGAAGGACTTAAAGAGAGAGTTAAGAGGAGCAAGGAGAGGAAATGAGCAGTCTTTAGCAGGTAGAATAAAGGAGAACCCTTTCTACAAGTATTTGAGGAATAAAGGATGACTAGGGAAGGAATAGGGCCAGTCAAAGGCAGAAGTGGGAAGTTGTGTGTGGACTCTGCGGAGATTGGAGAGGTGCTAAACTAATATTTCTCATCTGTTTTCACAGAAAAAGGAGAATATTTACAGGAAAAGAATGAGAATCGAGATATTAGACTAAAAAGGATTGAGGTTAATAAGGAAGAGGTGTTATCAATTCTAGAAGAAGTGAACGTCAACAAGTCCCCTGGGCTGGATGAGATTTATCCGGGAAGCTAGGGAGGAGATAGCAGAGCCTTTGGCTTTGATCTTTGAGTCGTCATTGTCTAGGTTTAGTTCCAGAGGACTGGAGGATTGCAAATGTTGTGCCCTTGTTCAAGAAGGGCAGCAGAGATGACCCAGGTGATTATAGACCAGTGAGCCTTCTGTCTGTTGTAGGAAAGGTTTTGGAAAGAATTAGATAAGATTTATAATCATCTAGCAAGCAACAATTTGATTTCAGATAGTCAACGTGGTTTTGTCAAGGACAAGTCATGTCTCACAAACCTCATTGAGTTTTTTGAGAAGGTGACCAAGCTTGTGGATGAGGCTAGGGCAGTTGATGTGGCGTATATGGACTTCAGTAAAGCCTTTGATAAGATTCCACATAGTAGGCTGATGGAGAAAATGCAGAGGCATGGGATTGTAGGTGATTTAGCAGTTTGAATTAGAAACTGGCTTTCTGTGAGAAGGCAGCGAGTGTTGTTTGATGGAAAATATTCAACCTGGAGTCCGGTTAGTTGTGACACAAGGATCTATTTTCGGACCACTGCTGTTTGTCATTGTTATAAGTGACTTGGATGTACGCATAGGTGGATGGATTAGTAAATTTGCAGATGACACTAAAGCCGGTGGAGTAGTGGACAGTGTGGAAGAATGTTACAGGTTGCGGGGGACTTGGATAAACTGCAGAATTGGGCTGAGGGGTGGCAAATGGAGTTCAATGTAGCTAAATGTGAGGTGGTTTACTTTGGTAAGAACAGGAAGACAGAGTACTAGGCCAATGGAAAAATTCTTGGTAGCGTGGATGTGCAGAGGAACTTCGGTTAGCCAAACGAGTCGGGCGGGCACTATTTCATTCAGATAATTGATTATTCGGTTAATCGATTAAATGCCTATCCTCCGGATCTTGAGTTTTTAAAATCTGCTCCTCGTTCAAGAGGCAGCAGCACACCATGCACGGGCCCCCGCCCTGCCCTAAACCCCGTCCAACACTGCCTCCCCCAACCACCCTAATACTGCCCCCACCCCCATCCCCAAAACTGCCCCAACCCCATCTCATCCCACCCCCTTCCTGTGCCCAAACCCGTCCCCCAACCCCGCACCCCTCCTGTCCCCAACACCGTCCAACCCCGCCCCCCCCGACTCCCCCAAGCCCGTCCAACCCCGGCCCCCAACCCTTCCAACCCCACACTCCTCCTGCCCCCAAACCCCATCCAACCTCGCCCCAACCCCCCTAAGCCCGTCCAACCCCACTACCCCAAACACTTCAAACCCTGCACCCTTCCCACCCCTTCCCATCACCCAACGCCCCCCCAATTCCGTCCAACCCCGACCCCCCAAGCTCTTCCAACCCTGCCCACCTCCCAATCCCTGTCCAATGCCACCCCCAAACCCGGCCTAACGCCACCCAACACCCTCCCTCCACACTCAGCACCTTCAACGCTGTATAGGACAATGTTGGAGAAATTAACTAGGGAAGGGAGTTTAGGTACACCTCTCTGTAGACCTCCAGGGAAAGTGTGGGGAGAGAGTGAGTACGGAAGGTCCATCATTTGGAGACAGTGCCTGTTTAATCATTGTGAACAAAAGACTCAATCAGTGTTGGAAACACATCTTTGATGTAATGTTTCTAACGGGACCTCAAAATCTCCTTCGGATCATCCAATATTCTGATAATTGAGGTTCTTCTGTGCATAGATCCCTGAAAGTTGCCACCCAGGTTGGTAGTGCTGTTAAGAATGCATACGGTGTGTTAGGTTTTACTGGTAGAGGGTTTGAATTCCAGAGCCGTAATGTCATGCTGCAACAATACAAAACGTTGGTGCGGCCACACTTGGAATATTGTGTACAGTTCTGGTCGTTCCATTACAGGAAGGATGTGGAAGCATTGGAAAGGGTGCAGAGGAGATTTACCAGGATGTTGCCTGGTCTGAAAGGACGGTCTTATGAGGAAAGGCTGAGAGACTTGGGTCTGTTCTCATTAGAGAAACGAAAGCTAAGAAGGGATTTGATAGATACATAGATAGATAAGGGAATTAGACAGGGTAGACAGTGAAAGGCTTTTCACGAGGATGATGATCTCAGCTTGTATGAGGCGGCATAACTACATATTAAGGGGTGATAGATTTAAGACAGATGTCAGAGGAAGGTTCTTTACTCATATTGGTAAGGGCAGGGAATGCCCTGCCTGCCAATGTAGTTAACTCAGCCACATTAGGGAGATTTAAACAATCCTTGGATAAGCACATGGATGATTTTGGGATAGTGTAGGGTGAAGGGCTTAGGTTAGTTCACAGATCGGTGCAACATCATGAGCCGTAGAGCTTGTTATGTGCTTCTGGGAAAGGTGAAACCTGTACAAGGGCCTGTACTGTTCTATTTTCTACATGCAACACTGTGAAAAACATACCCCTCCTTAAAGTGTGGAAACAGGCCCTTCGGCCCAACAAGTCCACACTGTTGGCAAATGTGGTAACACTGTTTAAGAAGGGCAGTAAAGACAAGCCAGGGAACTATTGACCGCTGAGCCTGACCTAGGTGGTGGGCAAGTTGTTGGAGGGAATCCTGAAGGACACGATGTACATGTATTTGGAAAGGCAAGGGCTGATTCAGGATGGCTTTGTGCATGGGAAACATGTCTCACAAACTTGATTGAGTTTTTTAAAGAAGTAACAAAGAAGATTGATGAGGGCAGAGCAGTAGATGTGATCTATATAGACTTCAGTAAGGCATTCAACAAGGTTCCCCATGGGAGACTGATTAGCAAGGTTAGATCTCATGGAATACAGGGAGAACTAGCCATTTGGATACAGAACTGGCTCAAAGGTAGAAGACAGAGGGTGGTGGTGGAGGGTTGTTTTTCAGACTGGAGGTCTGTGACCATTGGAGTGCCACAAGGATCGGTGCTGGGCCCTCTACTTTTTGTCATTTACGTAAATGATTTGGATGCGAGCATAAGAGGGACAGTTAGTAAGTTTGCAGATGACACCAAAATTGGAGGTGTAGTGGTTACCTCAGATTACAACAGCATCTGGACCAGATGGGCCAGTGGGCTGAGAAATGGCAGATGGAGTTTAATTCAGATAAATGCGAGGTGCTGCATTTTGGGAAAGCAAATCCTAGCAGGACTTATACACTTAATGGTAAGGTCCTAGGGAGTGTTGCTGAACAAAGAGACCTTGGAGTGCAGGTTCATAACTCCTTGAAAGTGGAGTCGCAGGTAGATAGGATAGTGAAGAAGGCATTTGGAATAGTTTCCTTTATTGGTCAGATATTGAGTACAGGAGTTGGGAGGTCATGTTGTGGCTGTACAGGACATTGGTTAGGCCACTATTGAAATATTGTGTGCAGTTCTGGTCTCCTTCCTATCGGAAAGATGTGAAACTGAAAGGGTTCAGAAAAGATTTACAAGGATGTTGCCAGGGTTGGAGGATCTGAGCTACAGGGAGAAGCTGAACAGGCTAGGACTGTTTCCCTGGAGCGGAGGGTGAGGGGTGACCTTATAGAGGTTTCCAAAATTATGAGGGGCATGGATAGGATAAATAGACAAAGTCTTTTCCCTGGGGACGGGGAGTCTAGAACTAGAGGGCATAGGTTTAGGGTGAGAGAGGCAACTTTTTCACGCAGAGGGTGGTATGTGTATGGAATGAGCTGCCAGAGGAAGTGGTGAAGGCTGGTACAATTTCAACATTTAAGAGGCATTTGGATGGGTATATGAATAGGAAAGGTTTGGAGGGATATGGGCCAGGTGCTGGCAGGTGGGACTAGATTGGGTTGGGATATCTGGTCGGCATGGACGGGTTGGACCAAAGGGTCTGTTTCCATGCTGTAGATTGCTATCACTCTATGGTCCTCTGAAGATTATCCTATCCAGACCAATCCCGTATTTATCCCTGACTAATGTGGGGCCTATGAGTCTGTTTCCATGCTGTATAACCCAATTTCGTAGATTTCTGAGACAAGTTGCAAACAAGCAGAAAAACAGGACTTTGTGATCTGGAGGAAGGAGAGGGCAGCCCAATGAGTGGATCGATCACCGGTACCTGGGCTTCGGTCCATCTCTCTTGAGGCGTCTTGCCCAGCTCAGCCCGAAGGCTACGCTCCAGATGCAGCCGCCGGTATTTGAGCTTCTCGTTCTCCTCTCTGAGACACTGCAGTTCTGGACTGCCCAGAACCTCCTCACACTCCCGCCGCAACCGCTCCAAGGTGGCACTGAGTTGGTACAACTGCACCTCCTGCGCAGACAGGCGCAACTCAAGGTCCCACACAGCGGCCATTGCACTGCCGGCTCGGCACGGCATAGCGCAACCGCAATGGTCACTACCAGCACAGCGCAATCGCAATGGCCACTGCCGGCTCGGCACAGCGCAACCGCAATGGCCACTGCCGGCTCGGCACGGCACAGCGCAACCGCAATGGCCACTGCCGGCTCGGCACGGCACGGCGCAACCGCAATGGCCACTGCCGGCTCGGCACGGCATAGCGCAACCGCAATGGCCACTGCCGGCTCGGCACGGCACGGCGCAACCGCAATGGCCACTGCCGGCTCGGCACGGCACGGCGCAACCGCAATGGCCACTGCCGGCTCGGCACGGCACGGCGCAACCGCAATAGCCACTGCCGGCTCGGCACGGCATAGCGCAACCGCAATGGCCACTGCCAGCACAGCGCAACCGCAATGGCCACTGCCGGCTCAGCAGGCACAGCGCAACCGCAATGACCACTGCCGGCTCAGCACGGCATGGCGCAACCGCAATGGCCACTGCCGGCTCGGCAGGCACAGCGCAACCGCAATGGCCACTGCCGGGCTCCCTACCTTTTATCTTAGCCTGCTTGGCTCTCTCTCTTATTCCTGATGAAGGGCTTATGCTCGAAACGTCGAATTCTCTATTCCTGAGATGCTGCCTGGCCTGCTGTGCTTTGACCAGCAACACATTTGCAGCTGTGATCTCCAGCATCTGCAGACCTCATTTTTTACCGCAATGACCACTGCCGGCTCGGCAGGCACAGCGCAACCGCAATGGCCATTGCCGGCTCGACACGGTGCAATCGCACTAACCGCCGCCGGCACGGCGCAATCGCACTAACCGCCGCCAGCACGGCGCAATCGCACTAACCGCCGCCGGCACGGCGCAATCGTTTTTGTGGTGTATAAAATCATGATCGCAAAATTTATACCAAGTTTACAATGTGATGCAACTGAAATTTATATATTGAAAAAGACCTGGACAATCCAATATATAATTTCAGTTAAATCATACTGAAAGTTTTTGCTGTGTTTTATGACCTTATTCTCCACACCCACCTGATGAAGGAGCTCGTGCTTCCAAATAAACCTGATGGACCATAACCTGGTGTTGTGTGACTTTTAACTTTGTCCACCCCAGCCCAACACTGGCTCCTCCACATCATGACTGGTGTTGTGTGATTGTTTGGTGATTTTAACCGCAGCAAAGTGTAACTGGAAAGGACATTACGGACATCGCGCAGCCGCTGGTAAACTAACTGCAATAATCCCCCCAGCCAAAATAATCTGGGGGGAGGGCGCGATCGCAGAAAGAACCACTTGATGCTGGAAGTCAGAAACAAAACCTGAAGTCTCTGGAGAACCTTAGCAGGCTGACAGTATCTGTGGAGAGAAAGCAGAGTTAATGTTTCAGGTTTAGTGACCCTTCTTCACAACAAAGGATCTTGCCTCTGGTTCATGAGGTTTTTCCGAATTTTATTTGGATGTTTTTAATCTCAAAATTTTTGAGATCCTATCACCTTAAAATAAATTATCCACATATTCAACCCAATCTACGTCAGAGTGTATAGTCACAGTCAGGGGGTGGGTTCATTCCTGATTGGTAGGCGGTTAGCACAGGATTCCCTGAAGATGTCACCTAGAAAGTGGATGAAACGTTTGCAAGAAAAACTCCCAGCTCGGCGAACAGAACCAGAACAACGAGCACCCGAGCTACAAATCTTCTCACAAACTTTGAACACCTACGGGCGAGAGACGCTAAGACAAGCCAGGAAATGGGAATCCAGTGCTAACCGCCTAAGTGCCACATATGAACAACTCCGGTTCCTGCATGAATGCTGAAAGAATCGAATCCTTCCACAATGTGTTAGATACAGACCACCAGTCTACAATCCACAAGCCAGGGACACAGCCAGGATGATCCAGGTAATGATTACAGATGCTAACAACAGACTTGACAAATACAGACAAGAAATTGCGCGCCAAAAATCGTTAATTTTAAAAACTACCAATCAGGAATGAACCCGGACCATAGAACAGGCTGTCACCATAGTACAGAACAGGACCACACACCGCAAAAAAACGGCACTAAAAGAAAAAATGGCCAAACTAACACACAACGAAAAGGACACCACAACACACACCTGGGTTAAAAACCTCTCCCACAGATAGCACACAGACACGGAAAGAACAATACTGGCCAAGGGACTTAACTACAACCACAGGGGCGCCAAGACAGCAGACTTCCTAGCAGCACTAGAATGCACACTCAAGAACAATGGATTGACAGAAGAGACACAACAACCAGTGAGACAAAGTATCGTACCTATGATAACAAGGAAAAGACAAACACACAACCTCAACACCAAGGAGAAAGAAGCACTAAAATCACTCAGAAACGATAAGACCATAATCATACTACCAGCAGACAAAGGCAGAATGACGGTGATACTGGACAAGTCAGATTACACTCAAAAAATTGAAGAACTACTTGCAGACACCAACACCTACCAAAAGAGGGAGTTTGACCCCACTCATCAATAGGATAAACAACACACTGAGGAAGCTACAAAAAAACGGACAGATAACCAGGACTGACCTACAAAGAATGAAACCGGAAAGCAACAACACCCCCAGATTCTATGGACTACCTAAAGTACACAAACCAGACATCCCACGCAGATCCATAGTATCACTACCAGGAACACCATCACACAAACTGGCTAAAGAGCTACAACAGAAACTGAAACACCTGATCAGCGGATCCAGACACTCCATACAATCAACACAGGAATTCTTGGACATCATCAGAAATGTACACATAGACAAGGAAGAAACCATGGTCTCATTCGATGTAACGGCACTGTTCACTTCTATTGACAAAATCCTAGCCAGAGAAACAATATCCAACCTGCTGGACATACACAACAGACAACAGGACACTGAACCTATCAACAAAGAAGGCATACTTAAACTACTGGACCTGTGCCTCACAACACACTTCACATTCAACAACCGAATATATGAACAAATCAACGGAACACCCATGGGCTCACCGATCTCCGGACTCATAGCAGAAGCAGTAATGCAAAGGTTAGAAAAAACAGTTTTAACGCAATTACAACCCAAACTCTGGGTCAGATACGTGGACGACGCCTTTGTAATCATTAAAAACACAGAAATAGAGAATACACACCAGATTATCAACGCCACACTCACAGGAATCCGATTCACGAGAAAGGAAGAAAAGGACAACCAGCTCCCATTCCTAGACGTGATGGTACAGAGAACACCGAACGGAGAATTCACCACGAAGGTATACAGGAAAGCCACACACACAGACCAAGTCCTGAACTATGAAAGCAACCACCCCAACACACACAAACGAAGTTGCATCAGGACATTATTCAAAAGGGCCACAACACACTGCAGCACACCTGAACTACAAAAAGAGGAAGAAGAGCACCTATACAAGGTATTCACCAAAAATGGATACCCGCGCAATTTCATCAACAGATGCCTTAGGGAAAGACAACGAAATGAGGACATGCCACAACCCAAAGGACTGGCCACACTCCGATACATCAAGAGCATTTCTGAACTGACAGCCAGACTGCTGCGACCACTAGGACTCATAACAGCACACAAACCAACAGCCACTTTCAGACAACAACTCACCAGGACAAAGGACCTGATACCCAGCATGAGCAAAACCAATGTAGTGTACAAAATCCCATGCAAGGACTGCACAAAACACTACATAGGACAAACAGGAAGACAACTAACAACCCGCATCCATGAACACCAACTAGCCACAAAATGACACGACCAGCTATCCCTAGTAGCCATAAACTCAGATGACAAACAACACGAATTTGATTGGGACAACACCACTATTATAGGGCAGGCCAAACAGAGAACAGCCAGGGAATTCCTAGAGGCATGGCACTCATCCACAAATTCTATCAACAGACACATCAACCTAGACCCTATATATCGGCCACTGCAGCAGACAGCAACTGACAACCGGAAGCGGCAGATTCAAACCAGTATAAATGCCTGAGGAATCAGCACAGAAGCGCTTCACAGGAGGCTCTCAAGCACCAAAGATGTCACCTAGAAAGGGGACGAAACGTTTGCAAGAAAAACTCCCAGCTCGGCGAACAGAACCACAACAACGAGCGCCCGAGCTACAAATCTTCTCACAAACTTTGAACACCTACGTGTATACTTTTCACTGTACTCTTGTACTCAATACTTGAGTACATGTACAACAAAACCTAAATCTAAATCTCAGCTCAAAACTGTAAAGATTTGTCACTCCTTTATTCCATTAATTTCTTCATCAACATCCTTGACATTCAACATTGTTCAGTCCCTATCTCCAATTCATTAGTAATTTTCTCAGGACTTCAGACAAGCTATTGTCCCTTTCTACTGTAATACATAGGCAAAGTAATTCTTCAACATGTCTGCCATTTCCTCATAGCTATTGACAATATCCCCACTTTCAGTCTTTAGTGGACCAATATTGCTCCTGACCACCTGCTTTCTCTTTATGTAACTATAAAATTTCTTATTATTGATTTTGATATCCTTTGCACATTTACTTTAATAATCTTTTTTAGTAGTTCTTATAAGCTGATTTGCAGTCCTTTGCTGGTCATTGTATCTTTCCCATTCATAGAGTCAATGAGTTATACTGCATGGAAACAGACCCATCGGTTGAACTCATCCATGACAGCAGATATCCTAAGCTGATCTTGTCTAATTTCCCAGCATTTGGCCAATATCCCTCGAAACCTTTCTATTCATATATCCATCCGGATGCCTTTCAAATGTTCTAATTGTACCAGACTCAACCACTTCCTCTGACAGCTCATTCCATACACACACCTCATCTGCTGCTTTTTAAAATTTTAGTCAGCCCTTTCTTTTACTTTTATGCTGTCCATTTTATCTTCAGTTGCCCTTGGAAGTTTTTATTTTCTGTGAAATGTTTTGTTTTTCGTTCTCAGAAGTATAAACTTTTTCTGAACATCTTCTACTAGTCTTCAGGTATTTGACCCATTAGCAAGTTTCCCATCTTACAGTCTCATCTCATTAAATTCAGCCTTACCTCAGTCTAAACTTCTAGTAGCTGATCCATGCTTTTCACTTTTAAATGTTACATTGAACTCAATCACGTTACAATCACTATATCATAAATGTCACACACAATTAGATTACTAATTAAATCTGGCTCATTATTCATTACTAAATACAATTGTGCTTATCTAGTTGTTGCATCCAGGATATATTGTTATTGGAAACTGTCTTGGACACACTTCAGAAATTCACAATCTTTCTGACAAATGGTTGTCTGCCTCTTCAAATCTATATTTAAATTAAAAATCCCCCAATAATATCAGAAGTCAGATGACTACACCAAGTTGTAGTCCAACAGGTTTATTTGAAACTCATAAGCTTTTGGAGTGTTGCCCCTTCATCAGGTAAGGTCCCCCAATAACACAACGGCTTTGCTATATACTTGCCTCATTTCTGCAATCTTGCATCTCAGCAATGTTACCAAGGGTTCTAATACACAATACCTCTTACAGTTTTAGATCCATTATTGTTCCACAATTCCACCTATACGAGCTCCATTGGATATTTTCCACTCATTAAATCCTCCTTCTCCACTGAAATAATTTGTTTCTAATCAGTTTCTAACCACTCTCTCCAACATTATAACCTGGCATATTTAGTTCCCAATCCCACCAACCCCGTAGTCATGTCTCAATAATAGCTATTATAGCTTGAACTTGTGTCTGCAGTTCATTTAGTTTGTTTCTTGCACTTTAGGCATTTGTATATAGGACTCTTATTTTGGCCATACACTGTAACCTGTCCCACAGCATTGATGCTTTATTCAAACATTTATTATTTCTTTTTTCTGATTTAATCAATACACTTCTAATAGTTTTGCCATTACCTCCTGTACCTAAAGAAGGATTCCTGATCGCCTCTTTACTCTTTGTCCTGTTACTTGTTCTTGAAACAGTATTGCCTTCACTTGAGCCCTCTTCCCCAGTTATTCATTTAAACTCTTTGTGATCACCCCATCTAGCCTTTCCAGTAAGATATTGATTATCAATTTAAGTGGAATTCTTTGCTTTAAAATTTTTTAAATTTCAAAATATACTTTATTCATAAAAAGATTCTATCTATACATGTATACACATTCACAAATTCAACTCAGTTCTGTACAGTAGCCTAGCAAAGAAACAAACACTGGACACAAAAACAGAGACTAAAACAGAAATTGCTGGAAAGGCTCAGCAGGTCTGGCAGCATCTGTGGAGAGAAATCAAAGTAACATTTTGGGTCCAGTGACCCTTCCTCAAAACTGTTCTGAGGAAGGGTCGCTTGACCTGAAACATTAACCCTGATTTCTCTCCACAGATGCTGCCAAACCTACTGAGCTTTTCCAGCAATTTATTTTTTAGTCTCTGATTTACAGCATCCACAGATCCTTCTGTTTTATTAAGTTGTTTAATTATCCACCACCGTTCACAATAGATCTGGTAGAATTGCAAGGCTTAGAGCTGATCTGTTAATTATGGGATTGCTCAACTCCACTCCATTGCTTGCTGCTTCTGCTGTTAGCCCTGAGTTGTAGAAACACCAGGTTGACACCTCACTTTTAGATATGTCTGCTGTTGCTCCTGGCATCCCTATTTCACTCTTCATTAAATCAGGCTGGATCCTGTGGCTTGATGGTCATGATAGATTAGATGATGTGCTGGGCCATAAGATTGCAGATTGGATCTTTTCATACTCTTCCAAAACCCATAAATAACCAACAACCAATGATCAAGATTGACAAGTTTAAAGTTACTTATAGAGGCATTGTTATTGAAAATAAATATTAGAGGATGATAGAATCTCTACATCAGCCATTCAAGACCACACTGACCCTCAGAAGAGCATTCACCCAGAGCCAATCGATCCCCATAACCTCACATTTGCCACGGTTAACCCACCTCGCCTGCCCATCCCTGAACAATTTAGCATTGCCAATCCACCCTTTCCTGCACATCCTTGGACTATGGGAGGAAACCCACAAAGACATGGGCAGAATATAAAGACTCCACAGTTTCCAAGGGTGGAATTGAACCCAAGTCCCTAGTGTGATGAGGCAGTTGTGCTAACCACTAACCACCATGCCGAACACTAAATCTCCCTTCCCTATTATGGAAAGACATTTTTTTTTTAAATCTGGTGATGTACTCCAGCCCTTACAATACTTATGGATTTGCAGAAGTTGATACAACTTATCCCTTCTCTAGGACACCATGTTGTGGGTCACTTTACCACAAAGAGAGCAGGCAGTCAGTACCAAACAACACTACTCCACTTTAAATGATGTGGACCTATTACTGGTTACCTTGGCCAGGCCTGCAAATTGATTCTCTGACTTTCCCACCCCATCACTGACAGGTAACAACATGGAAAGTCTGGCCTTCCATGTGACAAGCAGAGATACTAGACAGAATATTAATATTGTTCGATGTGTTCAGTTAAAATGCCAATAATACAAATGCATTTAATTCAACACAATTGATGTATAATTAATACCCGGCCTCTGTTAATTAGCCTTAATTGAATAACATAGAACATTGAACAATACAGTGCAGAACAGGCCCTTCGGCCCTCGATGTTGCGCTGACCTGTGAACTATTCTTAGCTCGTCCCCCTACACTATCCCAAAATCATCGATGTGCTTATCTAAGGATTGTTTAAATCTCCCTAATTCAGCTGAGTTGGCTACATTAGCAGGTAGGACATTCCACACCCTTACCCCACTCTCTGTGTAAAGAACTTTCCTCTGACATCAGTCTTAAATCTGTCACCCCTCAATTTGTAGTTGTGCTCTCTCGTACATGCTGACATCATCCTAGGAAAAAGTCTTTCACTGTCTACCCTATCTAATCCTCTGATTATCTTGTATGTCTCTATCAAATCCCCACCTTAGCGTTCTTCTTTCCAATGAGAACAGACCCAAGTCTCTCAGCCTTTCCTCATAAAACCTTCCCTCCAGACCAGGCAACATCCTGGTAAATCTCCTCTGCACCTTTTCCAATGCTCCCACATCCTTCCTGTAATGGGGCGACCAGAACTGTACACAATATTCCAAGTGTGGCCGCACCTGCGTTTCGTATAGTTGCAGCATAATATTGGGGTTCCAGAACTGAATCCCTCTACCAGTGAAACCTAACACACCGTATGTCTTCTTAACAGCACTATCCACCTGGATGGCAACCTTTTCACGCAATTTGCATGGATGGGATGGTGCCAGCAATCTGTCTGCTGGGTGATGGCAGGAGCCTTTGTGCCTGCCCAGCTCCAGATATGTGCTGATACACCTCCTGGACAGGTGAGATCTGACACCATCATTGTGTCTCAAGAGCTCAACAGAGATACTTTTAATCAGCCTGTTCAGACACATCTCTGTGGCAGGCGGAACCTGAACCCAGGTCTTCTAGCCCAGATGTAGGGACAATAACACAGTGCCACAAGAGTCTGCCTACCCAATTTGATGTTCATTTTCCCAAAAATTCTTTCTGCTTTCCGGTATCATAGTCCAGTAAGAGTCAGTGTCTGTGAACTCTGTACTCCAGATCCCTTCACAGAGGACAGTGGAGAATTTCCCACACTCTTCTCAAAACTATAAAGATCAGATTCAGACCAGGTTGACCAAAGAGCACAGAAGGTGGGGCATATACATGAAGGGCGTATACCCGAAGGGCGTATACCTGAAGGGCGTATACATGAAGGGCGGGTTGCATCTGAACTGGAAGGGGACCAATGTCCTGGGTGGAAGGTTTGTTCGAGTAGTTCGAGAGGATTTTGAACTAGTATGGCAGGGGGGTGGGAACCTGAGCTGTATACCGGAGGTGAGAGTTGATGCAGATGAGGCAATAGCAAGAGGTAGACCAGCTAGTGGGAAGGATTTTCCTGGGAAGGAACCAAGGGATCAGTTAAAGTGTGTTTGCTTTAACGCAAGGAGTATCAGGAATAAAAGTGATGAACTTAGAGCATGGATCAGTACCTGGTGCTATGATGTGGTGGCCATAACAGAGACATGGGTTTCTCAGGGGCAGGAATGGTTGCTGGATGTTCCAGGGTTTAGAGCATTTAAAAAGAATAGGGAGGGGGGGAAAAAGAGGAGGGGGTGTAGCACTACTATTCAAAGAGGGTATCACAGCTACAGAAGCTTCCATTGTCGAGGAGGATCTGCCTACCGAGTCAGTGTGGGTGGAAATTAGGAACAGCAAGGGAGCAGTCACCTCGTTAGGGGTTTACTACAGGCCCCCCAACAGCAGCAGGGAGATGGAAGAAAGCATAGGTTGGCAGCTTTTGGAAAAGTGTGGACGTAGTAGGGTTGTTGTAATGGGTGACTTTAACTTTCCCAATATTGATTGGAACCTCCTTCGAGCAGAAGATTTGAATGGAGCTGTTATTGTAAGGTGTGTTCAGGAGGGTCTCCTAACTCAGTACGTTGACAGGCCAATGAGGGGAGAGACAATTCTAGACTTGGTGCTCGGAAACGAGCCGGGGCAGGTATCAGCTCTTGTGGTGGGAGAGCATTTTGGTGATAGTGACCACAACTGCCTCACATTCTACATAGCTATGGAGAAGGAGAGGATTAGGCAAAATTGGAGGATATTTAATTGGGGAAGAGGAAACTATGGTGCGATTAGACATGAGTTAGGAAGCATGGATTGGGAGCAACTGTTCCAGGGTAAAGGCACTATAGACATGTGGAGACTGTTTAAGGAACAGTTGTTGCGAGTGATGAATAAATATGTCCCTCTGAGACAGGCAAGAAGTGGTAAGATAAAGGAACTTTGGATGACGAGAGTGGAGGAGCTTCTCGTCAAAAGGAAGAAGGTAGCTTACATAAGGTGGAGGAAGCTCGGGTCAAGATCATCTCTAGAGGATTACAGGCAGGCGAGGAAGGAGCTCAAAAATGGTGTGAGGAGAGCCAGGAGGGAGCACGAGAAAGGCTTGGCAGAACGGATTAGGGAGAATCCAAAGGCATTTTACACTTATGTGAGGAATAAGAGAATGGTCAAAGAAAGAGTAGGGCCGATCAGGGATAGCATAGGGAACTTGTGTGTGGAGTCTAAGGAGGCAGGGGAAGCCCTAAATGAGTTTTTTGCTTCTGTCTTTACGAAATAAACTAACTTTGTAGTGAATGAAACCTTTGAAGAGCAGGTGTGCATGCTGGAATGGATAGAGATAGAGGAAGCTGATGTGCTGAAAATTTTGTCAAACATTAAGATTGACAAGTCACCAGGCCCAGACCAGATTTGTCCATGGCTGCTTTGGGAAACGAGAAATGCAATTGCTTCGCCACTTGCAAAGATCTTTGCATCCTCGCTCTCCACCGGAATCATACCTGAGGACTGGAGGGAGGCAAATGTAATTCCTCTCTTCAAGAAAGGAAATGGGGAAATCCCCAGCAATTATAGACCAGTCAGTCTCACGTCTGTCATCTGCAAGGTGTTAGAAAAGATTATGAGGGATAGGATTTATGACCATCTAGAAGAGCATGGCTTGATTAAATGCAGTCAACATGGCTTTGTGAGGGGAAGGTCATGCCTCACAAACCTTATCGAGTTCTTTGATGATGTGACTAGAAACGTTGATGTGGGTCGAGCTGTGGATGTGGTGGATATGGACTTCAGCAAGGCATTTGTGGGCGGCACGGTGGCACAGTGGTTAGCACTGCTGTCTCACAGCGCCTGAGACCTGGGTTCAATTCCCGACTCGGGTGACTAACTGTGTGGAGTTTGTGCATTCTCCCCGTGTCTGCATGGGTTTCCTCCGGGTGCTCCGGTTTCCTCCCACAGTCCAAAGATTTGCGGGTCAGGTGAATTGGCCATGCTAAATTGCCCGCAGTGTTAGGTAAGGAGTAAATGTAGGGGTATGGGTGGGTTGCGGGTCGGTGTGGACTTGTTGGGCCGAAGGGCCTGTTTCCACACTGTAAGTAATCTAATTTGTTAAGGTTCCCCGTAGTAGGCGCATTCAGAAGGTCAGGAGGAATGGGATACAGGAGAACTTAGCTGTCTGGATACAGAATTGGCTGGCCAACAGAAGACAGCGAGTGGTAGTAAAAGGAAAATATTCTGCCTGGAAGTCTGTGGTGGGTGGTGTTCCACAGGGCTCTGTCCTTGGGCCTCTATTGTTTGTAATTTTTATTAATGACTTGGATGAGGGGATTGAAGGATGGGTCAGCAAGTTTGCAAACAACACAAAGGTTGGAGGTGTCGTTGACAGTATAGAGGGCTGTTGTAGGCTGCAGCGGGACATTGGCAAGATGCAGAGATGGGCTGAGAGGTGGCAGATGGAGTTCAACCTGGCTAAATGCGAGGTGATGCATTTTGGAAGGTTGAATTTGAAAGCTGAGTACAGGATTAAGGATAGGATTCTTGGCAGTGTGGAGGAACAGAGGGATCTTGGTGTGCAGGTACATAGATCCCTTAAAATGACCACCCAAGTGGACAGGGTTGTTAAGAAAGCATATGGTGTTTTGGCTTTCATTAACAGGGGGATTGAGTTTAAGAGTCGTGAGATCTTGTTGCAGCTCTATAAAACTTTGGTTAGACCACACTTGGAATACTGTGTCCAGTTCTGGTCGCCCTATTGTAAGAAAGATCTGGATGCTTTGGTGAGGGTTCAGAGGAGGTTTACCAGGATGCTGCCTGGACTGGAGGGCTTCTCTTATGAAGAGAGGTTGACTGAGCTCTGACTTTTTTCATTGGAGAAAAGGAGGAGGAGAGGGGACCTAATTGAGGTATACAAGATAATAAGAGGCATAGATAGAGTCAATAGCCAGAGACTATTTCCCAGGGCAGAAATGACTAACACGAGGGATCATAGTTTTAAGCTGATTGGAGGAAAATATAGAGGGGATGTCAGAGGCGGGTTCTTTACACAGAGAGTTGTGAGAGCATGGAACGCGTTGCCAGCAGCAATTGTGGAACAAGGTCATTGGGGACATTTAAGAGACTGCTGGACATGCATATGGTCACAAAAATTTTGAGGGTGCATATATGAGGATTAATGGTCGGCACAACATCGTGGGCTGAAGGGTCTGTTCGTGCTGTACTGTTCTATGTTCTATGTTCTATATTCCTGCTGTTATGAGTATAACTTAATCAGTCAGTGGTGACTTAGAATGATTGAAATTCTCTAACTTGTCTTAACCATCTTACCCATTTGAGCAGAGAGTGAGAGCAGTGTGTTTCGCTGCTTCAGCCTCTGTGTCAGAGATCTACCATAAACACATGCCAACAATGTGATACTCTTGACAGCTGCCAAATAATGTGCATTTTATTTGCTGATCAGGATATTGCTAAAGCCCACAAAGAAATTTTTGTTTCATTCCTGAATGACTACATGTCCTGTGACACTATACTGTACTCACTGGGCAAACAAGAGAGAGGATATCAAACAGACAGCATGGAATATTGGACTGTTGAGACATTACCGTGAAAGAGTCAGGAGAGAGTTGGATATCAGAAAATTCCTATTGCAACTTGTGAATCACAAGGTATTCTCTCTCACCAAGTACCCAGAAATCATGTCCCACAAGGACAACAGGCAGAAGCTTTCATGGAGAAGCTTTGTTTGAAAGGTCCCCACGCATCTTCTTTCTTCTGTTCTGCTTTGGAAGACGTCTGTCCCACTTTAGTTCTGACTTCAGGCTCAATGGTAAAGGTAAGAACTTGACTGTTCAATAATCATTTCAGGTTACACAGATGCAGCACAGCAATCACCCAACAGTGTAAAATATGGTAATTCAGTCTAGGTGGGACTCTTCAAAGCAATGCAAGCTGATCACTGAATTGTTAACCAGTTAAATTGTTAGTTATGAATCTATTATATCTTTGAGAGACTAACCAACGTGAAGTTTAAGTGCTTGTTGTCTTGTATCAATTCAAATTAAGGTCTCACTGCCTAATGTTCAAGCTCAAACAGTTACGTCCAACTATATGACTCTGTTGCATCAGATTATTTCACTGTTAATTGTATAAATTGTATATAGAGGGGAGACACTCAGACAATTGGGGATGGCCAAGCCAGCAATGCTCACATTTCATGAATAAACGAATAAAAAGTATAAAATAACACTTTTGATATTGGTATTGGGAACTTCTTCAGTTTCTAGGCTCAACCCACTGTGCTATGGCCTATTATGGGTGGGGCAAGGAATCAAGTGTCAAATTCATCCCAGCCAGATTGAGGATCAAAACCTACGCTGTTGGCACCAAATGATGGACACCCATGTGTGCCCAATTGAGCCAACCCATTCTCCAAAGGATCTAAATCTCTGCAAATACTTCTCTGTTCATCCTGTAACCTGGAACCATCTATCAGGATGGTAAGGGGTTCAATTTCTTTCCATCACATGTCTGACCAGCAATCTCTTTCACTCCTAGCACCTGATATTAGTATGCCTTGAAAAAATTCACAAATCAATGATGAAGTTGTTGGACCACGTAACAAATGTAACTTCCTTGGCTAACAAATCTTGAAGTGGGATTTGAACCTTCTGGCTCAGAGGCAGAAATATTACTACTGCACCACAGGACATTCTTGGCTGGGGCTGATTTGGCATGTCTCACTTTGAGTAAGGCTTGACCTCAGGCTTATTCCTTCACCAAATGGCTGTCAGAACTTAACATGTATAAAGCTCTTACAGGAGAAAGTGAGGACTGCAGATGCTGGAGATCAGAGTCAAAAAATGGAGCACTGGAAAGGCACAGCAGGTCAGACAGTATCAGAAGAGCAGGAGAGTTGACGTTTCGACATCAGGAATGTTGAAGAATTTATGCCCAAAACATCAATTCTCCTGCTCCTCGGATGCTGCCTGACCTGCTGTGCTTTTCCAGAGCCACATTTTTCAACATAAAGCTGTTACACTCAACTATATAAAATCATTATATTGGACCAGATGACACTACTACACAGAGCAGTGACACAATTTCATCAGGCTGTGTGATGCTCTTAATTGCTGCATTTCACTGAATGACACTTACACCTGTGCAATACTGTTACAGTATAGAAAGTACTGTAAATTCAAAACAGGCTTATCAGGAGCAAATTACTGCAAATGTTGGAATCTGTACTGAAAACAACAAATACTGGAGATCGCAGCGGGTCAGTCAGCATACATGGAGAGAGAGCAAGCTAACATTTCGAGTCTGTATGGCTCTGATGAAGTGTCATCTAGACTCAAAACGTTAACTTGCTCTTGTTCCATGTGACTCCAGCATTTGTTGTTTTCACTACAGGCTTATCAGATTCTGAAACAGAAACAAATGATAACAGAGTGATGTTATTGGGCTGCATGTTACTACAGACCAATACATTGTATGTGGAGTGACAGCAAAGCTGAGAATAATCGGAGTGGGACAATTCAGCGGAGCCATTTTGAGGAACCATGGTTAGTAGTGGACTAATCACAGACTAAAGGCAGTTGATACACAAATAACTACAAACTACTGGAAACTACCCATTTAATAATTCTACAATTATGTTGATCTTTGTTGATGACTACCGTATATCTGTGCCAAAATAGTTCTGCGCCTAAATGGGTCTGCGGCAAAAGCGCCAAATCGCTCGTGCCAAAATGGCTGCACCACATGGTCCTAAATCCGAGAAGAATCCCTTTCATAACACCAAAGCTCCCAGTTTTCAAATCCTGGTGTAAATCAATGAAGCAAAAACATGGTGTGTACAGAATGAACAAAAATTATGATAGTTCCATATAATGCGTGTGATTTTGGGTTGTAAGTGCCTTGAGCTGGTGCCAGAACACCTCTGCTTTGACCTACATAACAAAACAATCAGCCTCTATGAATTATTCCTGTCTGAGGATTTAAAACTCTTCATCCAGACAGGATTTAAAGGGGACTGTGCCCTAATCGCACAGCAAACTTGACTTTGTACATATAGCCTGAGGCAGGGTATCAATCCTCTCAGCAGATGCATGAATGTTTCCAGTAGTACATGTTTTGCATTACTTTGTAAACGTTCTGAGAAAAAAAAGCTTTGGAGTGAGATATGCTGTGGGTAGCAGGCCGAAAAATGAAAGAACCGAGGTTGTGGTTTGTATTTATCAGTAAATGGCCTCATTACATCACATTTAATTAAATATCAATCTACTAATGATTTACTCAGACCTGCAATTTGCAGTGCAATCATTCATTGTGAAACTGCACCACGTGTTGTCATAATGCACACAGTTTACAGAGCTGCCAGTCTCTATGTCTGGTGGTGAAGGTCCCAGCTGGTTGTTGCATTCTCAGGTCCAAGGAAGCTAAGCATAAACCCAAATGCTGCAGGAATCAGTGTCACCATCAGTCACTTGCAATCAGCGGGGAATGACTATGAAAACAAGATCTATAGCTGTGGAAACTTCTTGTACTTGCAATCTATACAGTTCTTCCAAAACACAATCTCTGATAGGACTGGGGCCAATACTTATTCTAAATTGAAGAAATGCAATCAGAATCTTTATCAAATATTTCTGCTACCAGAAATCATTAGCTTTAAGTAATATAATCATTGCACGATGCAAACTTTGTCCCATGTTCTCCCAAAGTTCTGCATTTTGCTGTTCTCCTGGATTTAAGAACACAATCTGGGAGCAGGATTAGGCAATTCAACCCTTGATACTGCTCTGCCATTCAATATAATCATGGCTGATCTCATCTTGGCCTCAACTTCACTTTTCCTGCCCACTCTCCATAAACCTTCAACCCATTATTAATTGAATATCTGTCTATTTCTTCTTTAAATTTACTCAATGTCCTTGCATCCACCACAGTCTGGAATAATGAATTTCACAGATTTGCAACCCTTTGAGAGAAGTAATTTCCCATCATTTCTGTTTTAAATCTGCTACTCTTTATTCTGGATTGCTCCATAAGAGGAAACATTCTCTCCAAGTCTGCTTTGTCAATTCCCTTTGGCATCTTACGGATCTCAAGTAAGTCTCCTCTCATTCTTCTAAACTCCAGAGAGTTTAGGCGTAAACTGCTCAATCTCTCTTCGCAAGACAAAGCCCTCTTCTCTGGAATCAATTTTGTGAACTTCCTCTGAACTGTCTTCAATAGCATTACACCCCTCCTCAAATAAGGGGACCAAAATTGTATGTAATACTCCAGGTGGGGTTTCCCTAATGCCTTGTTTAGTTGCAGCAACACTTCTGTTCTTGTATCCTCTATTCCTTTGGTGATAATTGCCAGAATTCAATTTGCCTTCCTTATAAGCTGCTATAGCTGCCCCTATTTTTCAGTGATACATGGATGAGGACACCTAGATCCCTCTGCACCAAAGCACTCTGAAGTTTCTTTCCATTTCTCATATTCTCACAGAAGTTTCTCTCCTTCATAAGGGCAAATAGGGACAGGCAATAAATGCTTGCCAAATTGCAACACCAAGTGTCACAACATAACTTTTTTTTTAAAATTGATAATAAATTGCTTTTCTATTCTTCCAACCAAAATGAATAACCTCATACTTAACCATGTTAAACGTCATCTGCCAAATTTTGGTCTATTCACCTATCCTATCCATATCCACTTGTAAATCTCTTCCTTTTTCATTTCAATGTACTTTTCCATCTATTTTGCTGTCATCTGCAAATATGGCTACAGTACTTTCTATCCTGTGTCCAAGTCATTAATATAGATTATAAATAGTTAGGCCCAAGGGCCGAGTCCTGTGTCACCCCAATCGTTACATCATGCTAATCAGAAAAAAGACCCATTTAGTCCAACTGTTTGCTTTCTGTTGGTTAGCCAATCCTCTATCCAAGTGAATAAATTACCCCAACCCCAGGTAATCTTACCTTATATATTAACTTTTTGTGTGGCACCTTATCAAATGCCTTCTGCAAGTTCAGAAAAATTGCATCAACAGGATTCCCATTAACCACTTTGCTTATGTAGTGATTGTAATGAAGTTAGCCAGTTGGAAGTCATTGAATATGATTTTCCTGGTTGGGGCTGTTAATCTGGTTCAATCAGGGAGACCAGGCTGGCATAAAAGGATGAATATCAAGGATATTTAGCACCTGGAATGCATGACTCAGTGAGAGATAGCGATATTAACAAAGGCTATGCATTTGGAAATAAAGGGTGATTGGTGATGGTGTGCCAGCCTCTGAGTTATTTCAGCACGTTACACCTTTGAAGAACTCCGAAGAGTAGGAATCTTTCTGGGACTTCAGTGTGTAACCAGTGTGCAAGTGTGAACAGTGAGCACAGAGCGTAGAGATTCGTTCTCAGGACTTTTTCTGAAGTTCCAGCTTTACCATGTATTTCAATGAATTGAATGAAAGAATGAAGAATTTATTTTAGTTTATAGATGACATAAATTTAGGAGACATTACATGTTATGTGAGTTGGAATAAGAAGTTAGAAAGAGACAAATAGATCGAAGTAGTGGATAAAGTGATACCAGAGAGTTTCATGCAACAAAGAGAGAGCTTATCTACTTTGACTCTAAGAAAGCCAAATTGGGATTTTTTTGAAAAGAGGGAATCTTATAAATTATAAAGGAGAAATAATGAAAGGCTAGTGTTCAGATATATACATCATTAAAAGCCTGATAAAGTGGTAGCCTTTACCTTCATAAACTGCAATACAGAGGAAGTTTTACTTAAGTTGTATAAGTTCTGCTTAAACTTCATGTAAGTGGAATTTGAATTCCATAAAAAAAATCAGAATTAAGAGTCTACTGATGACCATGAAATTGTCAATTGTCAGAAAAACATATCTGGTTCACTGCTGTCCTTCAAGGAGGGAACTCTGCTGTCCTGACCTGGTCTAGCCAACATGTGACTCCAGACCCACACCATGTGATTGACTCTTATTTGGCCCCTGAAATGGCCTAGCAAGCCATTCAGTTGTATCAATCAGTACAAAGTCTCAAAGAATTGAAACTGAACAGATCACTTGGCATCGAAAAGACAATAGCAGCAACAGCCTTGTCAACCTTGCAAAGTCCTCTTCACTACTACCTGGAGGCTAGTGCCAAAATTGGGAAACCTCTCTCACAGACTAGTTAAGCAATAGCCTGACTTGGTCATACTCAAGGAATCATACCTCACAATGTCCCAGACACTGTTCGTCTCCTAAAGGGCAGAGCTGCGAGTTTGGGTTTGTAGCAGGTGGTGAAGGGACCAACAAGCAGGGAAAATATACTTGCCATCATCTTTACCAATCTGCCAGCTGCAGGTGCATTGTCCATGACAGTATCAGTGAGAGCGACCTCCGCACAGTCCCTGTGGCGATGAAGTCCCACCGTTACATTGAGAATAATCCCATTGTATTGTGTCACATTATCATCGTGCTAAATGGGACAGACTTCAAACAGATCAAGAAACTTAAGACCTAACATCCATGAGGCCATGTGGGCCATCAATAGCAGCAAAATTGTACTCCTACACAATTTGCAACGTCATGGTACAGCATATCCCCCACTCAACCATTATCATCAAGCCAAGTTCAATGGAGACTGCAGGAAGGCATGCCAGGTGCAGCACGAGGCATACCTGAAGATGAGATGTCAGCCTAGTAAAGCCACCAAACAGGACTACTTGCATGCCAAACAGCATTAGCAGCAAGCAGTAGACAGAGCTAAGTGAATCCACAACCAACTGATCAACTCAAAGCTTTGCAGTCCCATCCAGTTGAGAATGGTGGGCAATTAAACAGCTCACTGGAGGAGGAAGCTGAATATCCCCATTCTCAATGATGGAGGAGCCCAGCACATCAGTGCAAAAGGTAAGACTGAAGCACTTGCAGCAACCTTCAGCCACAAGTGTCAAGTGGATGATCCATCTCGGCCTCCTCCAGTGGTCTCCAGCATCACAGAGACCAGTCTTCAGCCAATTCAACTCACTTTGCGTGATGTCAAGAAATGGTTGTAGAAACTGCAAAGGCTATGGGCGCTGACAACATCCAGCAATAGTACTGAAGACTTGTGCTCCAGAACTTTCCCCTCCCCTAACTAAGCAGTTCCAGTACAGTTAAAACACTGGCATCTACCGAACAATGAGGAAAATTGCCCAAGTATGTCCTGTAAACAAAAAGCAGGTCAAATCAAGCCTGGCTAGTTACTATCCCATCAGTCTACTCTCAATCATTAGTAAAGTGATGGAAGATGTTATCAACAGTGTTATCAAGCAGCACCTGCTCAGCAACAACCTCAATGAAGCCCCCAGTTTTGGTTCCACCAGGGTCACTCAGCCTTGGTTCAAGCATGAACTAAAGAGTTGAATTTCAGAGGTAGAGTGAGAGTCGCAGCCCTTGACATCAAGGTCACTTTTGACCGAGTGTGTTATCATGAAGCCCTTGCAAAACTGGGTATTGGGGGCAAACTCTGCACTGATTGGAATCATACTTATACATTGGAAGACAATATTGGCTGTTGGAGATCAGTTGTCTCAGCTCAAGGATATCTCTGCAGAACTTCCTCAGACTTGTATCCCAGGCTGAACCATTTTCAGCTACTTCATAAATGACCGTCCCTCTATCATAAGAATTGGGGCTGCTCACTGATAATTGCACAATGTTCAGCACTGTTTGCGACCTCTCAGATACAATTGATTCGAACAGAATCCATTCTGTGTGGAAACAGGCCCTTCAACCCAACAAATCCACACCGACCCTCCGAAGAGTAACCCACCCAGAACCTTATTATCCCAAATTTACCCCTGACTAATCCACCTAAACTACACATCCCTGAACACCATGGCAATTTAGCATGGTTAATTAATCTAAACCTGCACATCTTTGGACAGTGGGAGGAAACTGGAGCACCTGGAGGAACCCTATGCAGACACGAGGAGAATGTGAACTCCACACAGACATCGCCCAAGGCTGGAATTGAACCTTGGTCCCTGGCACTGTGAGGCAGCAATGCTAACCACTGAGCCACTGTAGTGAAGCAGTCTATATTCAAATGCAACAAGATCTGGACAATATCTAGGCTTGGTGACAAGTGGCAAGTAACATTTGTGCCACACAAATGGCAGGCTATGACCATCACCAATAAGGGGCAATCTTAACCACCAAGCCTTGACATTCAATGGTGTTACAATCACTGAAGAGCAGGTTCAAAATTAAGAATACTGCAGTGGGTAACTCACCTCCTGATCCCTAGCAGCCTATCCACCATCTATCTACAAGGGGCAAGTCAGGTATATGATGGAATACTCCCCACTTGCCTGGATGGATGCAGCTCCAAAAACACTCAAGAAACTTGATACCATCCAGGACAGAGCAGCTCGCTTGATTGGCACTAGATTAGAAGCATCCACTCCCTATGCCACCAACGCTCAGTAGCAGCAGTGTGTACCTTCTACAGGACACATTATAGAAATTCACCAAAGAATCCTCAGATAGCACCTTCCAAACCCAAGACCACTACCAACTAGAAAGACAAGGACAACAGATACATGGGAACACCATCACCTTCAAGTTCTCCACGAAGCCACTCCCTATTCTGACTTGGAAATATATAATTATTCCTTCATTGTTGCTTTATCAAAATCTTGGCATTCTCTCCTTAATGGCATTGTGGGTCAACCAACAATAGGTGGACTGCAGCAGTTGAAGAAAGTGACTTACCATCACCTTCTCATAGATAGGGACGGGCAATAAATGCTGGCCAGCCCATGTCCCATGAGTGAATGAAAGGAAACTAAATATTTCATGCTTTGAAGAGTTTTTATTCAAATTCACTGAAATAATATTAGAACTATAGGGTTAAAATATGAAAAAAGGCAACATAAAGATGTCTTGTATTCTATTGGTTTTAAAAGGTTGAGAAATGACTGAATGAAGCTGTTTAAAATAATGCCCCAATGAAATAGATAAAGAAATAGATAATCATAAGTAATTATGGATACATTGGGTTTAATTTTTAATTTTCCAAAATTCTGCAATGGTCCCATTAGGTTTAAAAATAGCAAGTGTAACTCCTCTGTTCAAAAAAAAATTGACAGAAAACAGAAACCTACAGTTAGCTTGACACCTGTCAGTGGAAAATCGCTGGAATCTATTCTTAAGGAAGTCCCAGTGGGACACATACAAAATCTCAAAGCAATGAAACAGAGTCAGCATGGTTTTGTGGAAGAGAACTAATGTTTGACTAATTTATTGGAGATCATTTAGGAAGAAACAAACAGAATGCATAAAAGTGAACCTGAGGGTGTTGTGTACTTAACTTTTAGAAACCATTCAGGTGTCACAGAAAAGTTACTACACAAAATAAGAGCTTATAGTGCAGGGGCTAACATAGCATGGACAAGGATTGGTTCACTAACAGAAAGTAGGCATTAATGAGTCATTATCAGGTGCCACATGTAACAAATGGAGTACCAAAGAGATCTATTTACCTCCAAATCATATTTATAACCAATATTCATGATTTTAGGTAGTGAGGTTAAATGTAAGCTTGCTAAACTTGCTGATGACACAGATATGTGGGAAGGTAAATTGGAAAAATGATATAAGGATTCTGCAAAGGTATAAGTTAAATGAGTGAACAAAACATTGGCAGTTGGAGTATGGTATGGGAATATGTGAACTTGTCTACTTGCCAGTAGGAATAAAAATGTAGCATATTATTTAAATGAGGAGAGATTGGAGCAGCACAGTGGCTAAGTGGTTAGCACTGCTGCCTCACAGTGTCAGGGATCCGGGTTTAAATCAAGCCTTGGGCCAATGTCTGTGTGGAGTTTGCACATACTCCCTCTGTCTGCATGGGTTTCCATTGGGTGCTCCAGTTTCCTTCCACAATCCAAAGATGAGCAGGTTAGGGTGAATTGGCTATGCTAAATTGTCCATGGTGTTACATGCATTAGGCAGGGGTAAATGTAGGGTTGCGTCTGGGTGGGTTACTTTTTGGAGGGTTGATGTAGACTTGGTGGGCCAAATGACCTGTTTTTACATTGTGGGTAAGCTAACCTAATCATTCAAAGATTGCAGAACCGAGGCGCAGGTGGAGATGGATATCCTAATACGTGAATCACAGAAGCTAATGGGCAGGTACAGCAAGTGATTAGGAAGGCATATGTAATGTTATTGGCTATTGCAAGATCAGTGGAATATAAAAGTAGGGATGTTTACTACAATTGTGTAGGATATTGGTGACACTATGTAACATGGAGAATTTTAATCTTCTCATTTTAGAAGGGATGTGATTACATCAGAAGCAGGACAGAGAAGGTTCATTGGACTCATTCCTGGGATGACAAGTTTATCTTATGAGGACAGGTGGTGCCTATACCCATTGCAGTTTCAAAGAATGAAAGTGATCTGACTGAAACATAATGGATCTTGAGGGGATTTGACAGGGTTTATGCTGATAGAAGGTTTCTACTAGTGGAAGAAAAGGGTGCTAGGTGACACAGTTTAAAAATAAGGTGTCTCCCATTTAATGCAGAAAAATAGAGAATTTTTCCATGGAGCAGCACGGTAGCTAGCACTGCTGCCTCACAACACCAGTGACCCGGATTCAATTCCCACCTCGGGCAATTGTTTGTGCGGAGTTTGCACATTCTCCCCGTGTCTGCATGGGATTCCTCTGGGTGCTCCAGTTTCCTCCCACAGTCCAAAGATGTGCAGGTCAGGTGAATTAGCCATGCTAAATTGCCCGTCTTGTTACGTGAAGGGGTAAATGTAGGGGAATGGGTCTGGGTGGGTTGCTCTTCAGATAGTCGGTGTGGACTTGTTGGGCCGAAGGGCCTGTTTCCACACTGTAATCTAATTTCTATCTGTCAGAGGTTATGGAAGTATTTTCTGTATGGAACGGTGGAGACAGGGTCAAAAAATGTTTTTTAAGGCGAGAGTAAATAGATTTCTGACTAATAAGACTAAAAGTCTCTCAGGTTAATCAACCATGTGGAGTTGAGGCCACTATCAGATCATTCACAATCTTACTGAATGGTAGAGTAAACTCAAAAGGCAGAATGGCCTCTTCCTACCCCTGATTTGCATGGTCATATTACTGCTTGGAGAGCAGAACCTTCGAATGAATGTGGAAGAGGGAATCTATTTCAAGTTTTCTCAATATTTGTGGAGTGGTTTGCTTAAAAAAGGTCTTTGGAATTTCACTGTGGACATTGGAGTTCTTTTTAACTCAGCTTCTTATAAATCACGTGACTGGTCTAAGTGCTTACTTTGCTGTAAAGCCTGCAGTTTGGACAATCACTTGCTTTCCAGAAGACTTTTCCCAATTTTACCATACATTCAGAAATCTCATCCTTCACAATGGATTCCAGGATTTACCCACGACTAAGGTTCGCTCATTGATCTGTAATTTTCCATCTTTTGCCTTACTCCTCTTTTAAACAGAGGTGTCACTTTTGTGATTATTCTGTCCTCTGGGACCCTCCGTGACTCTAGTGATTTCTGGAAGATTACCACTAACACCCCCATTATCTCTTCAGCTATCTCCGTTAGAATTCTGGGGTGTAGTTCACCTGGTCCAGGTGATTGATCCACCTTCAGGCTATTCAGTTTTTCGAGCACTTTCTCCTTGGTGATGGCCACCACACTCAGCTGTGCCCCCTCACTCTCTTGAGTTGTTGGAAAATTACTCGTGTCCTCCACCGTGAAGACTGACACGAAGTAATTATTCAGTTCCTCCACCATTTCCTTGTTGCCCACTACTATCTCTCCAGTCTCATTTTCCAGTGGCCCAATGTCCACTTTTTCTCCCCTTTGCCCTTTAAATGTTTAAGAAACTCTTATAGTCTTTCTTTATATTACTGCCTATCTTATCCTAATATTTAATTTTCTCTCTCCTTATTTCTATTTTTGTTGTTCTTTAGATTAGATTACTTACAGTATGGAAACAGGCCCTTTGGCCCAACAAGTCCACACCGACCCGCCGAAGCGCAACCCACCCATACCCCTACATTTATCCCTTACCTAACACTACGGGCAATTTAGCATGGACAATTCACCTGACCCGCACATCTTTGGATTGTGGGAGGAAACCGGAGCACCCGGAGGAAACCCACGCAGACAGGGGGAGAACATGCAAACTCCACACAGTCAGTCGCCTGAGGCGGGAATTGAACCCAGGTCTCTGGCGCTGTGAGGCAGCAGTGCTAACCACTGTGCTACCGTGCCGCCCAATGTAAGCTTCCCAATCCTCTGGTTTCCCACTGCCCTTCACCACATTATATGCTTTCTCTTTTGCTTTTATGCTATCCCTGACTTCCCGAGCCAGCCATGGTTGCCTTATCCTCCCTGTACCATGCTTCTTTTTCCTCTGGATGAATCTCTGCTGTGTCTCCTGAATTACTCCCAGAAACCCCTGCCATTTCTGTTCTACTGTCTTTCCTGTTAGGCTCTGCTCCCAGTAGATTCTGGCAAGCTCCTCCCTCATGCCTCTGAAGTTGCCTTTATTCAGCTGTAATACATCACAGATTCTATCTTCTCCTTCTCAGATTGCAGAGTAAATTCAGTCATGTTATGATCACTGCCTCCTAAGGCTTCATCTTAAGCTCGCTTATGAAGTCTGCCTCATGGCTCAACACTAAATCCAGTGTTGTCTGTTCCCCAGAGTGGGCTCCAGCACAAATTGCTTCAAAAAGCCATCTCACAGATATTCCACAAATTCCTTTTCTTGCAGTGCACTACCAACCTGATTTTCCCAGTCCACCTGCATATTGAAATCCCCCATGATCACTGTAACTTTGCCTTTCTAACACATCTTTTCTCGCTCCTGGTGTATCTTGTGCTCCAGTTCCTGACTACTATTTGGAGGCCTTGTGTTTTTTTTCACCTTTATGGTTCCTCAATATTACCCACACAGATTCTACACTATCTAACCCTACTTCATTTCATACTATTGATTTAATTTAATTTCTTACCAATAAGGCAAACCCACCACCTCTGCCCACTTGTCTATCTTTTTGAGAGGATGTATATCCTTGGATATCCAGCTCCCAATCTGATCCCCTTGCAGCCGTGTCTCCATGATGCCCACCATATCATTCCTGCCAATTTCAATCTGCACCAGAAGCTCATTTACCTTCTTTCTTATACTGTCTGCATTCAGATGTCCCGATGTGGCCACCCCTCTTCTCATTGACATTCATTTGTCCCGTGTGCTTGCAGTTTGATTGCCAACCCTTTCCATACATTCTGTCCTATTTGTGCCTGTGCTGGAGATTTTAGTAACCTCTCCTGAGTTCTGGACTCTTACTTCCTCCTTTAATTCGGGTTTTCTAATTTCCCAAATAAATAAACCCTCTGCAGACACATGTAGACCATAAACAGGTAAGGATGGCATATAAACCCTCCTTAGAGGACATTGTTTTGAAATAATTGATGAAAAGAAACAGTAAATTATATAAATAAATTGTGAAGATTTTAGAATTGCTAGTTGGTACAAAGTTGCCATTATTCTAACTTTTTAATTCCAGATGCTATATTGGATTCAAATTCACTGTCTGCCATGGTAGGGTTTGGACCCTGGCTCCAGACCTTGGGTCTGGGGTCCTAGATTACTGAACCAGTGATATTACCATACCTACACAGCTTCTCCAGCTGGTTAAATAGTTACACAAATGTTAAGCCAGGAGAAACAGGAATGGTGGATGAGCTATTAAGTATTTGAGAGAATGCCATTGTAAAGACTGAGACATCTGTTTTTCTACTTGATAAATGATTCATTGTGCTCCAGGTTTCTTGGATTCAGATTTTTAATATTTTGACTCATGAAGTTCCTAAATCCTTATTTTTGATTTGTCATCTCAATCGAGGACAATCACTTCAAGGCCCAAGAGTCTTTCTGGATTACTAGTCTGAGGACAAGGTTGCTGCTGAGTGCTCAGGCAGGACTAACTCCGGATCACACAGCAGGATTACTACTGACAGCTTGAACCGGTTGCTCCTGGCCATTGCCTCGCTCGCCTTCAGAATTTCTCAGCAGAATTTTGTCTGTGTCAATTGTTCATTGAAAAAAGCTTTTGCAAAGAATAGAAGCAGCTTGCAGAATGGTGATTGCACAAAACTGAGTGTTTTTTTAAAAAAAAATCTGGCTGTTGTGTATTGGAATTAGTACTGTATTGTTTCAAAGAAATGAAGTATCAGAAATATCTGAATGTGCTGCAAATTTCACTGGGTCTGACTCCATTAAACAGGAGCTCAGTGATGCTTCAGAAAAGGATGTTGTGGTAAGCATCTTCCAGATTCTATGGAGTCACTATAATATAAATTAGTTACTGTTATAAGAATTAAACCATATTGTACTAAAATGGCACTGCGTAGGAGATTCTGTTAAATCTAAGGACAAATATAGAATGTAATGCAGAAATATTTATCATATATTTCTGTTGTGGTTGATCTCCTGTTAGCAGGTCTCAGGATTTAAAACCTCAGTAATTTCTGACAGGTGAATTCTTTAAAATGTTTATATTCTTATCATTATTTTCATGCTGAAACAAACTGACTCCTCACTTTCTATGCAACCTGAATTATTTAACATAACATGACCACTATAAGAAGAAGCAGCAGTTCGCATTGCTGTCTTACAGTACCAGGGACTCTGGTTTGATTCCAGCCTTTGATTCCAGTCTGTGTGGAGTTTGTACCGTTGCCCTGTGGCTCTGTGAGTTTCCGTTAGGTTCTCTGGTTTCTTCTCACAGTCCAAAGATGTGCACGTTAGATGGATTGGTTACGGTCAATGCTGGGTTACTGGGATGGGGTGGGTCCGGGATGCTCTTTGGAGTATTGGTGCAGACTCAATGGGCTGAATGGCCTCTATCTGCATTGTAGAGATTCTGAGAAAAGCATACGCTTTACTGTAATCATCACACATCTGAAATTAACAAAACATTAAAAGTCCTCTGTAATAGCCAGTTCACTCCAAGCACCTTCAGGAACTCTTCCCTGGTGAGAGATAATACCTGCGGGCCAGTGGAAGGTAGCACCTGCAGAATCTGTCCACCTGTCAGTAAGCAAGAAATTAGGGATAGTATTAAGTTGAAAGAAAAGAACTATAAAATTGCCAAGAGAAAGAAACATGCCTGAGGACTGGGAGCATTTTAGAATTCAGCAAATGAGGACAAAAAGTAAAATCAAGATGGAGAAAGTATTTCACAAGAGAAAAATCTCAAGGAGCATAAAAACTACTGCAGTAGTGTCTAAAAGTATGTAAAGAGAAAAATATTAGAAAAAACAAATGAGGAAATTATAATAGGGAACAGAGAAATGGCAGAAGAATTTAAGCCATATTTTGGTCTGCCTTCGTAAAAAAGGCATAAATAACCTCCCAAAATGATAAAGAAGCAATTGTCTAGTGAGAGGGCAGAATTGAAGGAAATAAATATTCGCTCATGGAACACGGGTTTTGTTGGCAGTGTCAGCATTTAATGACTGTCCTTTGCAGAAATTCACAAAAGATCTTTAGACTGCGCTTTGCATCTAGAAGCACAAGAGCAGTAGATATATGGACCAACACCACCTGCAAATACCCATCAAGCCACTCACCATTTTGACTTGGAAATATATCAGTTCCTTCATTGCTGCTGAAGGAATGTTGCTTGGAATACCCTCCTTAGCTGCTTTGTGGGTGTACCTACACACAGAAGATTGCAGTGGTTCAAGGAGACAGCTCACCACCACCTTCCCAAGGACATCTAGGGACTGGTAATAAATACGACCCAGGCAATGATGCCCACAATTCAGGAGTGAATCAAGAGGTGTTCTTGTCACCAGTTAATGAAACTAGGCAGGCACATGTGGCAAGCAGTTAGGAAGGAAAATGGCATATTAGCCTTCACTGTAAGAGGAATTGAGTTCAGAAATGGGATGCCTTATGAAGGCATTTGGCATGCTTGCATTCATTGGTCATAACATTGGGTACGTAATTTAGGATGTCATGTTGTGGCTGTACAGTAAATCGGTGAGGCCAATTTCAGAATAATGCGTATAATTCGGATTGCCATTCTATAGGAAGGATGTTGTTAAACTTGAGAGGGTGCAGAAAAGATTTACAAAGATATTGCTGGGACCGAGGATCTAAAATCTGGATTTAGGCTATTGTCAGGAGCAACCATTTAATGCATGCTTTTACTAACTACAAAATGGCTTCTAAATGCAAATAACATAAAGTAATATAATAAAATGGCTTCAGGCTGTAAATTAGCACTGTTTAAAATGGCTTCTCACCCTGCTAAAAGCTGCATTCCTGCTTTGCTGAGCTAGCTGAATTAAAAGATAAAGCAGACAATGGAGTCTTCATAATATGAATCATAACACATTAACTGACCATCCTGACTAACCTTGAACCATGGGTATGAGACAACAATGTGCGTAAGACAATACTGTCTCCCAGGAAATATCATAGGATTAACCTGCTGTCCATTATGTCACCTTATTACATTTCATTTGTAATTCATTTTCCTTTGTAATTAAGGTTGCACTGTTTCTTAAAAAAAATATAAAAATTGCTTATTGTTCATATTCAATTCTGCAATTTCTCCAAGGAACACGAAAGCTTTTAACCTCTGTGTTACTGGACAAATCTGTGCCCAGCTGATTCAATTAAACTGTGAAACCTTGCTGAAGCAGACCATACTCCTAGTGATTCCTTTGACGTATTTCAGAACTGAGAGGCCCCTCCCGGGGGTCTAGATCTTCAGGACTGGAGGGTTTGAGCCTATGGGAGAGGTCAAATTGGTTGGGGCTTTTTTCCCTGGAGCTGTGGAGGCTGAGGGGTGACTTTATAGAGCTTTATAGAATCATGATGGGGGAGTCCAAAGCTAGAGTATATACATTTAAGGTGAGAGGAAAAAGATTTTAAAATGACCATGATTGAATGGTGGAGCAGACTCAATGGGCTGAATGGCCTAATTTCTGTTCCTCTGTCTTGTGGTCTTAGGCTGATACGAGGTATGATAATACCCCTTCAAGAACTGCTGCAGTGAGAGCCAGCTCCCTCAGGAACTGTCCCCCATTGAGAGTCAGTTTCGTCAGGAACTGTATCTCAGTGGAGTGAGTGTCAGCACTTGTAGCTGTGATAAAATAAATTCCAAAGTTCCCTACCAATTGTCCTAACTTCATCTTGGTTACAATTTTCTGAGCTTAATTAGTGAGATTCCTGGAATCTGGTATATTGTGTGAATGAAATTTTCTTTCTGTTCAGGGTGGTTCCAGACTGTGCAACATTGCCTGGTGCTGCAGAAGTTGCCTACCAGCAGAAACTGAAACCATCCTCAAGATGCATAAAGGCCCAAGCCCAGTGCTGCAAAAGCCACATGTGCAGAGGATTCATGGAGTTCTGTGTGAGTGCTTATTGCATTCTGATGTAGCTGGGAATATTGCTTGTCTCAGGTCATTGTGCCTAAATTGGCCGTACAATGTATGAAGAAACTCATTGGAACCCTTGTTCCTCGTTGCCATTTTAAAATGAAATACGAATTCAGCCCAGTCCATTTGGCTGCTGCCCTTGCTGAAGTTAGTTAGTTAATTGCCATCAACCAAGGAAAGATCCTTGGATATTCTGCTCGATATAGTTTGGTGGCATTGGTATTGTTTGATCAATATCTTTCTCATCCTGCTGTAATTGAGGGGACATGTTGTTGTGGTAGTAAAATCACTGGATAAATAACTGTTAACCCATATAGATTCAAATCCCGCCATGCCCAATAAGGAAGTTTGAATTCATGAAATACTCTGCCTAAAAAACTCATCTGCTTCAATATTGTGAGAAAGTGAGGACTGCAGATGCTGGAGATCAGAGTCGAGAGTGCAGTGCTGGAAAAGCGCAGCAGGTCAGGTAGCATCAGAGGAGCAGGAGAATCAACGTTTCGGGCATTAGCCCTTCATCAATATTGCCCTGTAAGGAAGGAAATCTGCATTTTTTTTTACCTAGTCTGGCCTACATGTGATTCTAACCAACAGCAATTGCGTTTGGGATTAGTGATGGGCAATAAACGCTGGCCCAGACAATGATACTAATATCCCATGAAACTAAAACTATTTGTGCTCCCATGACCCAGCAGAGGGCAGTGTGTTACTGCACAACAGTATTCACTTGGGGTTGATGTTTAGACAAAGTTAAAAATCATACAACACCAGCTTACAGTCCAACAGGGTTTTTTTTGGAAGCACTAGCTTTCAGAGCACGGCTCCTTCATCAGGCGGTTGTAGAGTATAAGATCAAGATCACAGAATTTATAGCCAAAGGAATCCTGTGTCATGGAAATATGATATATTAAACAATTTTAGATTAAATCTTTCATCTTTTAGAATGGGATAAACTGGTTTCTGTTCTTTGTTATGTAAATTCCGGAACTCCTTTTAAATTATATTCTCAAGATAGCTCAGTTTTTCTAACAATAGGTGTGAAGTCTGTCTGCGTCCCAATGTTGAGTCAGACTGGCAAGCCCTCTGCACAGTTTTATATGGTTCATGCATTTTTTGTGCAAAATAAATTGTAATTCTGCAAAAACAAATTTACCCCATAAACTTGGCCAGGCGGCAGAGTGAGTGTGCATGTGAGTATGTGCATGTGGGTGTAAGTAACATGATTCAGTGTGTGTATATGTATGTGTGTAAGCTTGGTTAAGTGTGTGAGAGTATGATGGGGTATATGCCTGTGAGAGGGTTTGTGTGTGGGTGTATGTGTGTGTATATGAAAGAGAGCTTGTGTATGAGAGAAGGTCTCCATGGGTGTGTGTGTGTGTGAGAGAGAGTGTATAATGCAGTGGGGTCACCTGCAGTGTGACATGAACCCAAGGTCCAGGTTGAGGCCATTCCCATGGGTACCAAACATGGCTATCAGCTTCTGCTCGGCCACTCTGCATTGTTGCCTGTCCCTAAGTCCACTTGAAGGATGGTCATGTGGAGATCTGAGGCCAAATGTCCTGGACCGCTGAAGTGTTCCCTGATGAGAGGGAACACTCCTGCCTGATGATTGTTGCGCGGTGTACATTCATCTGGTATCATAGCTTCTGCTCAGTGTCTCCAATGTACCATGCCTCAGGGCATCCTTGCCTGCAGCATATGAGATAGACGATGTTGGATGAGTCACATGGGTATTCACCATGTACATGGTGGGAGATGTCACCACGTGTAAAGGTGGTATCCGTTTTGACACTCTGACACACTTGCAGCAGCTGCCGTGGCAGGGTTTTACAGTGTTGTTGTCTTGAAGACTGGGCAGTTTGCTGCGAACAATGATCTGTTTAAGGTTTGGTGGTTGTTTAAAGGCGAGAAGTGAAAGCATGGAGAAGGTCTTGACGAGGTGCTCATCGTCATTGACAATGTGTTGCACGTCGTGAAGAACATGGCATGTTCAGTTCCCGGGACGTACTGGACAACGAAGGGTACACTGTCTGTTGCACCCCAGGAGGTCCTGAGAAGCTTCAAAGACTATTTTTTGGGGTGCAGCTTCTTTGGACTCTCATTTTCCCAAACAGAAATTGACTAATATAATGCAAGTTTCCAGCATTTTCAGTGTTTAGTTTCATATTAAACCAGCTTTCTTGTTTTACAAATAAAATTTACACTGCAATATCAGAATCAAATAATTTATTACAGTCTCCTGATCAACTGTTTATTATTTTTGGGTTGAAGATGAAATTTGTTGGCATGTTACAATCTGCAACAAAAAAAACTTTATTGTACATTAAAATGGAAGTAAACAAAATAAACAGTATTAAGTTAATATTATAGTTTATAAAGACTTGAGTGGTAAACACAGTTCTATTCCTTTTTTTTCCCAGCAACCCCATGAGAGTTGTCCTACAAAGTCTTTAAAGTTAATTTATTTTTCCTGGGATCAACTCATAAGGTACCACAGCTATCCAGAATTAACTTTGATTTGTCTTCAGTGTTTCAGGTATACATCGAAGTGAGAGATTTAATGGGAGTCCCTATGGTTCAGCAACCCTCTGAAAGATAGACAGATTTCTGAATCAGTTAAGGAATCAAGGGCTATGAGGAAAAGGCAGGAAAATAGAATTGAGGATTATCTGATCAGCCTTAATCTCATTGAATGGAAGAGCAGACTCGATGGGCTGAATTGCTTACTGATGCTCCTACCTTTTATTGGCTCATGGTCTAATTTGTTGATTGACCTTACAATTTGTAGATTGCACAGTGATACGTGAGTCTCCCTGTAACTCTGGTGCAGTGGATTAGAACGTCAGACAACACCTTTGGTTTCCAGGAGCCTGCTGCTATAGTTTCAAACTGTAGTCAAGTTCATGACATTCATAATTCTAACTGCAACAGGTTAACTGACTTGCATTGAGCAGATTTCTTGAGAATTGTTTATTTATATTCCAATTAAACAAAATCTTACCATCTTTGTCTCAAACCGAATACTAGGTCTTGTATTTACTCTCGGTGTAGATCTCGCTGTACCACACACTATAAGCTGTGTTGGGTCTAGAATGACACATCTTTTAGCTGCTTCTGTCAACCAGTCTTGTCCTCTGACTATGTTCTAACTGAATTCACAGAGATAAACTCAACTCAAAACATCTCCGAAAGCTCTATCCATGATAATGTGACATACAAGGTCTTTTCCAGATGTAAATGCAAATTCACTACCTATTAATTCCAACTCTTTCCTTAATTCTAGGAAACCACATCAATAACTGATATATCTAAAGGAATAACTGCAAATATCATGAGTACAAGTATTTAGCTAAATCAGACCACCTACTGTATTCATGCTCACCCTTTCTTTCTGATTATATACAATAAATGTAAGTTATCTTTTTAACTGTAATGGTCTAAAGTCTGTGAGGCTTGGCAGCCTGAAGAATTTTCCCAGGATTTTTCCCACTGAAATTAAATTTAAAATGTTGTCACAACACCATGCATGTCGAGCTTGTGGATTTGTATAACTCTTGCAGCTCCCTTTAATATTTTGAGTGGTACAACTTAAAAATAACCAATAGTGAAGCATTAGTTTCAAACAGCATCAAATGTTTGTTTCCCCAATGATTGCTGAAAAATTACAAGTAGATGCAGATCATGTTGATGTAAAAAAGAAGGTAATGTTGGAAGTTTTGAAAAGCATGAAGGTTAGACAAGTCTCCTGACAGGCTGTATCCCAGAATACCGAGGGAAGCAGAAGAGGAAATTGCTGGGGCCTTGTATAAAATCGTTGCATCCTCTTTAGTCAAAGGAGAGGTCCCAGAGGACCAGACAACAGCCAATGTTATGCTTTTGTTTAAAAAAGGGCAACAGGGATTATCTGAGAAATTACAGGCTGGTGAGCCTTATGTCAGTGGTAGGGAAATTGTTCGAGAAGATTCTTAGGAACAAGACTTAACTCGCATTCAGAAAACTATGGACTTACTAGCGATATGCAGCATGGCTTTGTGTAGGGGAGGTTGTGTCCCACAAACCTGACTGGGTTTTTTGAGGCCGTGACAAAGTTGATTATAGGAGTAGGATTCTGGATATTATCTACATGGACTCTAACATTGCCTTTGACCAGGTTCCCTCACGTGAGGCTAGTCCAGAAGATCAAATACTCATGAAATCCATGCTGAGCTGGCAAGTTGGATACAAAATTGGCTTGGTCATAAAAGACAGAGGGTAGTTGTGGAAGAGTGTTTTTCTGACTGGAGGTCTGTTACCAGTGGTTTTCCATAAGGATCAGTTCTGGGACCTCTGTTGATTGTAATATATATATATATAAATGATTTAGATTAAAATAGTAGTCTGGTTAGTAAATACGCAAATGACATATTCCAAGATGGAGGACGGGAAAAATTTCTGGCTGTAAGAGTTGCTCCTTTTTTTGAGGTATTTTAGGTGCTGGAGATGATTTCGTCGAATTCCAGGAGCAGCAATTACTGTTTTATACGCTGTTGCATTGTTTTGGAATTTTGGAAAAAAAATGTCAAAACAACAGCAGTTTAAAAGGGAGAAGAGCAGACAAAGGAAGCACATGGTGAGGACAGTGCAGGAGAGAGAGAGAACCTGCACAGTTACTGCCTTTGCTGTTTGAATTCGTGTATCGCTGGACATCAGAGTGCATCTGGGAAAATTAACAAACAGTGAAATTCACAACTAATCTTTGAGGAACTGTTGGGCGAAGTTCACAGCACAGCACCAGATACATTAATTGTTGTTTTAAGTCTGTCCAAGAGAAAGGCTGCAGTAGTGAGTAGAGTGGATTCTTTCTTGATTATATGTTTTTGGAGATAAGTCTCTTGATTAAACGTAAAATATAAGCCATAGCTATTAATTTGACCTGGGGCAGTGTTTGTAGAGGAATAAGACGGTATTATTTTCTGGGTCTGTAGATTGTGGAGGAGCAAAAATGGCCTTTGCAGTGATATGTACTTCTTGTCAGATGTGGGAACTTAAAGAGAGTTTAAGGGTTACTGCGGATTATATCTGCCATAAATGCTGCTGGCTGCGAATCTTATCAGATCGAGTGGACTGGTTGGAGAGACAGATAGAAGCGATGAGGACTTGCAACAGCAACAGTATGTGATGGATGGCAGGTAGAGGAAGGGGGGAAAGTCTCAGATACAGTCACATAGATGGGTTAACTCCAGGAAAGGTAAGAGAGGTAGGCAGCTCGAGCAGGAGTCTTTTGTGGCTATACCCATTTCAAACAGGTATGCTGTTTTGGAAAATGTAGGGGGTGATGGATTCTCAGGGGAACGTAGCATGAACAGCCAAGTTTCTGGTATTGAGACTGGCTCTAATGCAATGAGGGGTACATCAGCTTCCAAGAGATCAACTGTGTTAGGGGATTCTGTAGTCAGAGGTACAGACAGACGTTTCTGTGGCCAGCAGTGAAAAAGCAGAATGGTGTGTTGTTTCCCTGGTGCCAGGATCAAGGATGTCTCAGAGAGGATGCAGAATGTTCTCACTGAGGAGAGGGGCCAGTAGGAGGTCATTGTCCACATTGGAACCAATGACATTGGGAGGGAAAAGGTTGAGACTTTGAGGGGAGATTACAGAGAGTTAGGCAGAAATTTAAAAAGGTCCTCAAGGGTAGTAAAATCTGGATTACTCTGAGTGCTACGAGCTAGTGAGGGCAGGAATAGGAGGATACAGCAGATGAATCCATGGCTGAGGAGTTGGTGTATGGGAGTAGTATTCACATTTTTGGATCATTGGAATCTCTTTTGGGGTAGAAGTGACCTGTACAAGAAGGACGGATTGCATCTAAATTGGAAGGGGACTAATATACTGGCAGGGAAATTTGCTAGAACCGCTTGGGAGGATTTAAACAAGTAAGGTGAGGGGTGGGACCCAGGCAGATAGTGAGGAAAGAGATCGATCTGAGACGGGTACAGCTGAGAACAGAAGTTCTCCATCGCCAGACCATAGCAACATGATGGCTGGAGGAAGAGCGCCTCATCCTCTGCCTAGGAACCTTCCAACTACAAGGGATGAACTCAGATTTCTCCAGTTTCCTTATTTCTCCTCCCCCCACCTTGTCTCAGTACCAACCCTCGAACTCGGCACCACCTTCCTAACCTGCAATCTTCTTCCTGACCTCTCCGCCCCCACCCCCACTCCGGCCTATCACCCTCAGCTTAACCTCCTTCCACCTATCGCATTTCCAACACCCCTCCCCCAAGTCCCTCTTCCCTACCTTTTATCTTAGCCTGCTTGGCACACTTTCCTCATTCCTGAAGAAGGGCTCATGCCCGAAACGTCGATTCTCCTGCTCCTTGGATGCTGCCTGACCTGCTGCGCTTTTCCAGCAACACATTTTCAGCTGAGAACAGAAGCGAGTCAAACAGTCAGGGCAGGCAGGGACAAGGTAGGACTAGTAAATTTATTTCAATGCAAGGGGCCTAACAGGGAAGGCAGATGAACTCAGGGCATGGTTAGGAACATGGGACTGGGATATCATAGCAATTACAGAAACATGGGTCAGGGATGGGCAGGACTGGCAGCTTAATGTTCCAGGATACAAATGCTACAGGACAGATAGAAAGGGAGGCAAGAGAGGAGGGGGAGTGGCATTTTTGATAAGGGATAGCATTACAGCTGTGCTGAGGGAGGATATTCCCAGAAATACATCCGGGGAAGTTATTTGGGTGGAACTGAGAAATAAGAAAGAGATGATCACCTTATTGGGATTGCATTGTAGACCTCCCAATAGTCAGAGGGAAATTGAGAAACAAATTTGTAAGGAGATCTCAGCTATCTGTAAGAATAATAGGGTGGTTAGGGTAGGGGATTTTAACTTTCCAAACATAGAGTGGGACTGCCGTAGTGTTAAAGGTTTAGATGGAGAAGAATTTCTTAAGTGCGAACAAGACAATCTTCTGATTCAGTTTGTGGATGTACCCACTAGAGAAGGTGCAAAACTTGACCTATTGTTGGGAAATAAGGCAGGGCAGGTGACTGAGATGTCAGTGGGAGAGCTCTTTGGGGCCAGCAACCATAATTCTATTAGTTTTAAAATAATGATGGAAAAGGATAGACCAGATCTAAAAGTCGAAGTTCTAAATTGGAGAAAGGCCAATTTTGACGGTATTAGGCAAGAACTTTCGAAAGCTCATTGGAGGCAAATGTTCGCAGGTAAAGGAACGGCTAGAAAATGGGAAGCCTTCAGAAATGAGATAACAAGAATCCAGAAAAAGTATATTCCTGTCAGGGTGAAAGGGAAGGCTGGTATGTAGAGGAAATGCTGGATGATGAAAGAAATTGAGGGTTTGTTTAAGAAAAAGAAGGAAGCATATGTAAGGGATAGACAGGATAGTTTGAGTAAATCTGTAGAAGAGTATAAAGAAAGTAGGAGTACACTTAAGAGGGAAATCATGATTGAAAAATGGGGCCATGAGATAGCTTTGCTCAAATAGAATTAAGGAGAATCCAAAGGGTTTTTACAAATATATTAAGGACAAAAGGTAATGAGGGAGAGAATAGGGCCCCTCAAAGATCAGCAAGGTGGCCTTTGTGTGGAGCGACAGAAAATGGGGGAAATACTAAATGAATATTTTGCATCAGTATTTACTGTGGAAAAGGACATGGAAGATATAGACTGCAGGGAAATAGATGCCGACATCTTGTAAAACGTCCAGATAACAAAGGAGGAAGTACTGGATGCCTTGAAATGGTTAAAGGTAGATAAATCCCCACGATCTGATCAGGTGTTACCAAGAACTCTGTGGGAAGCTAGAGAAGTGATTGATAGGTTTCTTACTGAGGTATTTGTATCATCGATAGTCACAGGTGAGGTGCTGGAAGATTGAAGGTTGGCAAATGTGGTGCCACTTTTTAAGAAGGGCGGTAAAGACAAGCCAGGGAACTACAGACTGGTGAGCCTGATCTTGGTGATGGGCAAGTTGTTGGAGGGAATTCTGAGGGACAGGATGTACATGTATTTGGAAAGGCAAGGACTGATTAGGGATCATCAACATGGCTTTGTGCGTGGGAAACCATGTCTCACAAACTTGACTGCATTTTTTGAAGAAGTAACAAAAGATTGATGAGAGCAGAGCAGTAGATGTGATCTGTATGGACTTCAGTAAGGCGTTCGACAAGGTTCCCCATGGGAGACTGATTAGCAAGGTTAGGTCTCATGGAATACAGGGAGAACTAGCCATTTGGATACAGACCTGGCTCAAAGGCAGAAGACAGAGGGTGGTGGTGGAGGGTTGTTTTTCAGATTGGAGGCCTGTGACCAGTGGAATGCTACAAAGATCGTTGTTTGACCCTCTACTTTTTGTCATTTACATAAATGATTTGGATGCGAGCATAAGAGGTATAGTTAATAAGTTTGCAGATGACACCAAAATTGGAGGTGTAGTGGACAGCGAAGAGTGTTTCCTCAGATTACAACAGGATCTGGACCAGATGGGCCAATGGACTAAGAAGTGGCAGATGGAGTTTAATTCAGATAAATGCGAGATGCTGCATTTTGGGAAAGCCAATCTGAACAGCACTTATACACTTAATGGTAAGGTCCTAGGGAGTATGCTGAACAAAGAGACCTTGGAGTGCATAGCTCCTTGAAAGTGGAGTCGTAGTTAGATAGAATAGTGAAGGCCGCATTTGGTATGCTTTCCTTTATTGGTCAGAGTTTTGAGTACAGGAGTTGGGAGGTCATGTCATGGCTGCTCAGGACATTGGTAGGCCACTGTTGGAATATTGTGTGCAATTCTGGTCTCCTTCCTATCAGAAAGATGTTGTGAAACTTGAAAGGGTTCAGAAAAGATTTACAAGGAAGTTGCCAGGGTTGGAGGATCTGAGCTACAGGGAGAGGCTGAACAGGCTGGGGCTGTTTTCCCTGGAGCATCAGAGGCTGAGTGGTGATATTATAGAGGTTTACAAAATTATGAGGGGCATGGATAGGATAAATAGACAAAGTCTTTTCCCTGGGGTCGGAGAGTCCAGAACTAGAGGGCATAGGTTTAGGGTGAGAGGGGAAAGATATAAAAGAGACCTAAGGGCAACATTTTCACGGAGAGGGTGGTATGTGTATGGAATGAGCTGCCAGAGGAAGTGGTGGCGGCTGGTACAATTGCAACACTTAAGAGGCATTTGGATGGTTATATGAATAGGAAGGGTTTGGAGGGATATGGGCCAGGTGCTGGCAGGTGGGACTAGTTTGGGTTGGGATATCTGGTCGGCATGGACAGGTTGGACCAAAGGGTCTGTTTCCATGCTGTACATCTCTATGACTCTGTGACATGAACACTTATGGAATTGTGGATAGTGAGGAAGGATATCAAAGGATGCAGCAGAACTTAGGTCAGCTGGAAAGTTGGGTGGAGAAATGGCAGATGGAGTTTAATCCAGACAAGTGTAAGGTGATTCATTTAGGGAAGTAAAAATTGAAAATAGAATCAAAGAATCATGATAGGCCAAATGGCCTCTTTCTGTACTATCATGTCTGCATTAATCCTCTGGACAGCATCCCATGCAAACCCACACCCTATCTCCATAACACTGTATTTACCACGGCTCATCTACATTGCCTGTACAGGACATTCGGGACACTTTACCATGGATAATTCACCTAATCTGTACATCTTTGGACTGTGGAAAGAAACCAGAACACCTGGCAGAAACCCATGCAGACATGGGAGAATGTGCAAACAGACAGTCACCCAAGCTGGGAATTGTACCTGGGTTCCTGGTGCTGTAGATCCACAGTGCTAACCACTGTGCCACAGTGATGTCTAGTGCAAAAGGAAACTAACTGTAAATAGCACGACTCTTAGGAACATTGATTAACAGACAACTCCTTGAAAGTAGCAAGACAAGTTGATAAGATGGTAAAGGTGGCAAGTCATTTTCCAACTGTATAAGATTTTGGTCAGGCCACATTTGGAGTACTGTGCACAGTTTTATCATTACAGTATCGGAAGGATGTAGAGGCTTTGGAGAGGGTGCAGGAGAGGTCAACAATGATGTTGCCTGGATTGGAGTGTATTAGCTAGAAGGAGAGGTTGGACAAAATTGGACTATTTTTCATAGAACATTGGAAGCTGAGGGATGGCCTGAGAGAATTATATAAAATTGTGAGGGGCATGGATAGCATGGATAATCAGGGTGTCTTTCCCAGGATGGATGTGCCAAACACAAGGGGCAAAGGTTGAAGGTGAGGGGGGATAGTTTAAAGGAGTTATGCAAGGAGAGTTGTTTTTTACATAGAAAGTAGTAGGTGCCTGCAATGTGCTAGTAGAAACAGATCCGATAGCAAAGTTTAAGGTACATTTAAATAGATGCTTGAATAGGCCGGCAAAGAGGGATGTGGACCATGTGAAGATAGATGGGATTAGCTAAGAATAGCATAATAGTTGGCACAAACATGGTGCACCAAAGGGCCTGTTCCTATGCTACACTTTTCTATATTCTTAAATGTAAGGTTGTATTTTTTGGAAAGTCTAATTCAGGAGGGAAGGAGACAGTAAATGTCAGAACTCTTAGAAGCATTAACATATAGAAGGATCTTAATATACAGATACACAGTTCCCTACAAGTGGCAGTATGAGTGGATAAGCTGGTCAAGAAAGTATATAGCATGTTGATATGGACCAGAATATATGGATCCTCAAAATATATTCAAAAGGCAGTCTAGATCTTTACTTTTTCTTATTTTAAAGATAGGTTTAAGGTGTTGCATTCCAAATGCAATTTGATTGATCAAACTACTTGACAATAAGCAAAACACACTTTATTCATACACTATAGTTAAATACAATGAAAGAAAAAAGAAATTGGAATAACTTAACTATACTGGAAAATCATAACAGAAAAATAGATAATTTCCTAATTAAGCAGTAACTGTTCCAATACAGTAACATTGTCTCACAGGCAGTTCTCCAGTCCAAGAGAGAAAACTCTGAGAGGAGCAGGGAGAGGTCTACTTGAGTTTCTAAACATAGCTTCGAGATCCAGCCCACAGTTGAAACTACTGAAAAAATAAAACTGAAATTCCTGGTTCTGTGGGAGTTTGACCCCACCCATTCAGGCTGCTTTATTGTTCCAACTTTTTTTTTTAAAAAATGCCACAAGACCTTACAAGCTATTTACTTTATGGGATTTCAATAGATAGCTCAGTACCTCTGCCTTAAAACCTCTCTTCAAAGAAAACCAGGGCAAAGTAAACCTTTTAAAGGTATAGCATCATCACAATGTTTGCTTTCATCAGAGGGGGCATAGAGAATAAAAATTGCCAAGTCATGTTGCAGCTGTATAGAACTTTGGTTAGGCCACATTTAGAATATTGTATACAATTCTGGTTGTCACACTACTAGAAGAATGTGGAGATTTTGGAGAAATTACAGAAATAGTTTACCAGGTTATTGCTTAGCTTGGAGGGTATTAGTTATGCGATGAAGTTGGACAAACTTGAACACTGGAGGCTATGGGGCAACCTGATAGAAGTTTACAAATGTTTTTGAAGATTGCAACTCAGGTTAATGATAAGTATGTAAGTGAGCTCGCTGAGTGTGAAGGCTTGTTTTCAGATGTTTCATCACCATACTAACATCATCACTGAGACTCTCCAGTGAAATGCTGGTGGTACATCCCGCCCCTCTATTTGGTTTCTTAAGGTGGGTGATGTGATTCCAGTTCTTTTTCTCAAGCGAAGGTAAATAGGGTCCACATTGATGTGTTTATTGATGGAGTTCTGGTTAGAATGCCATGCCTCTATGAACTCTCGTGCCTGTGTATGTTTCACCTGTCCTAGGATGTGTGTGTTGTCCCAGTCAAAGTTGTGTCCTTCTTTGTCTGTATTTATAGAAACTAGTAATAGTGGGTCATGTCTTTTGGTGGCCAGTTGGTGTTCATGTATCCTGGCGGCCAGTTTCCTGCTAGTTTGTGCAATGTAATGAGAAGTTTACAAAGTTATGAGATGCATGGATAGAATGGATAGACAATGTCTTTATCCCAGACAAGAAATGTTAATAACGTTTCAAAATTAAATGTCAAAAAGGGGGAAAATATAAAGGATATATGAGAGGCAGTTTTTTTTTCTTACACAGAGGGTGGTAAATCCTGAGGAATTGGATTGACGTGTTTGGAAAGGCATGGATGCTTAGGGATAAAGAACATAGCTTTGTGTGATGGAACTCTAATTTGGTTGAGTTTTTGAATAAGTAAAATAAAAGAATTGATGAGGGATCCATATGGACTTTGGTAAGGCATTCTACAAGGTTCCTCATGATAGACTGGTTAAGGAGGTTAAATCATGTGGAATACAGGGGGAACTAGCCATTTGGATACAGAACTGGTTCAAAGGTAGAAGACTGAGGATGGTAGTGGACGGTTGCTCTTTAGACTGGCGGCCTGTGACCAGTGGTGTGCCACAAGGATTGGTGCTGGGTTCTCTGCTTTTTGTCATTTATATAAGTGATTTGAATGTGAACATAGGAGGTGTGGTTAGTAAGTTTGCAAATGACACCAAACTTGGAGGTGTAGTGGACAGCAAAGAAGGTTACCTCAAAGTACAATGGGATCTTGATCTGATAGGCCAATGGGCCAAGGAGTGGCACATGGAATTTCGTTTAGATAATTTTGAGGTGCTACATTTTGGAAAGGCATATCGGGGAAGGACTGATACACTTAATGGTAAGGTCCTGGGGAGTGTTGCTGAACAAAACAGACTCTATCACTCTCAGTGCCTGGAATGCACTCCCAGGGGAGGTGGTAAAAGCAGATACAACAACGTTTAAGAGGCATCTTGATAGATACATGAATAGGCAGAGAATAGAAGGATACAGACCATGTAGAGGCAAAAGGTTTCAAGTTTAGAAAGATGGATGTGTTGTCACAGGCTTGGATGATTGAAGGACCTACTCCTTTGCTGTACTCTGCTTTGGTGTTTGAAAGATATTCATAAAGGTGAGAATATGATCCATCTGTTATTGTTAAAGATCTGTTATTTGCTTGAATGTGGAGGTGTTGGGTGGACAAAGATCAAGGAGGAGAAAGTGAGGGCTGCTAATGTTGGAGGTCAGAGTCGAAGTGTGTGATACTGAAAAAGCACAGTTAGTCAGGCAGATTCCGAGGAGCAGGAAAATCAGCATTTCGGGCATAAGCTCTTCATCGGGAATGAGGTGTGTGGGCAAGGGAGCTGAGAGATAAATGGGAGGGGGTGGGGCTGGGGGGAATTTAGCTGAGAATACAATATGTTGATGAAGGTGGGGGTGAAAGTGATAGGTCGGAGAGGAGGGTGGAGCAGAAAGGTGGAAAGAAAGATGGACAGGTAGGACAGATCAAGGGGGTGGTGTCAAGTTGGGAGGTTGGGACTGGGATAAGGTGGGGAGAGGGGAAATGGGGAAACTGGTGAAATCCAAATTTCATCATTTTCTGTCTTGGGACCCTCCAACCACACGGGATCAATGTGGATTTCACCAGTTTCCCCATTTCCCCTCCCCCACTGTATCCAGTCCCAACCTCCCAACTCGGCACCGGCCTTTTGAACAGTCCTACACATCCATCTTCCTTCCACCTATCCACTCCACTCTCCTCTCCAATTTAGCACTTTCACCCCCACCTTCATCAACCTATTGCATTTCCAGCTACCTTCGCCCCAGCCCCATCCTACTTCCATTTATCTCTCAGTCCCCTTGGCCCACAAGCCTCATTCCTGATGAAGGGCTTATGCCTGAAACATCCATTCTCCTGCTCCTCAGATGCTGCCTGACCGGCTGTTCTTTTCTAGCACCACAGTTTTAACTCGGACAAAGACCAAAGTCACACAACACCAGCTTATAATCCAACAGGTTCGGGCGGCATGGTGGCTCAGTGGTTAGCACTGCTGCCTCACAGCATCGGAGACCCAGGTTTGATTCTAGCCTTGGGGGACTGTCTATGTGGGGTTTGCACATTCTCCTCGTGTCTGCGTGGGTTTCCTCTGAGTGCTCCAGTTTCCTCCCACAATCTAAAGATGTGCAGGTTAGGTGAATTGGCTGTGCTAAATTGTCCATAGTGTTCAGGCATGTGTAGGTTAGGTGCATTAGTCAGGGGTAAATGTAGAGTAAATATAGGGGAATGGGTTTGGGTGGGATATTCGTCAGAGGATCAGTGAGGACTTGCTGGGCTCAAGGACCTGTTTCTATACTGTAGAGATTCTGAGGTTTATTTGAAATCATAAGCTTTTGCAGCACTGCTCCTTCAGCAGGTGAAGTTCAGAACTCATCTGAAAAGGGTCACTGGACCTGAAACAATAACTCTGATTTCTCTCTACAGACGCTACCAGACCTGCTGAGCTTTTTCAGCAGTTTCTGTTTCTGATTTCCAGCATCCACAATTCCTTTGATTCTTCTAAATTAGATATTTTCTAAGGTAAAAGCCATTTGAACACCCATGGGAGTTCTGGTCAATTAATTTCTGTTTACCTTATATTGAAATATGCATTCATTTTTTTAAAAAAAATTCACACATGTGGGTATATCTATCTTGTAATCTGTTTGGAGCCTAAGTAGGAACTTCACAACACTACATTTGTAAAATGTTGGGTGACTTCTGGCAGCTGTTTCTCAAGGTTTTTGTGTCCATCTAATGAGATTAGATTTTTATAGAATCTATAACTAACACATTTATGACAATTCAATATCTAAAACCATATCAACTGTAACATGAGGCATGAGACATGAATAAAGTGCAATGTAGTTAATAACCATCAGACTCTGATGCTGTACACTTCCTCAGATTCCCCTACAAATTCGACTTGCCATTAATCTGTTGCAGATTTTCTAGATTTGTTCTTGTGACACAAAATTTTCTGTTAGTGCTATCGGAAAATGATAAACAATGGACCCAATTCCCATTTCCTGATTGGATACAATCAGCCAGTTTCCTTGTCGGTAAAACAGCTGCTGAACAATTGCAGCATATTGGAGCCACAGCCTAATATGACAAGAAAATTATGAAGTACAAAGACATCTATCACAGCAGGGAAAGCAGCCAATATTAGAGGTGAACATTGAAACAAAATCCATCTCAAATAGACACAGAGGATGCTACAGAAACTCAGCAGGTCTGGCAGTATCTGTGAACAGTCTGGTATGAATTCTTCAGAATTAAAAGGTGTTGGAACATAAATTATTTTTCATATTTTTGACTGAGGCAGAGGAGGAGCAATAGGGCGGATGGTATGGAGGCTCAATGCAGAAGTCAAAGAGGTCACTTATGGTGGAGAAAGAGAAAAAGAAATGTAAAAAGGTTTTAAACTAAACTGTGAAAGGAAGAGAATTGGTCCTTTCTACTAAGTGCAAAGTAAACAAGATACAAATGCAACATGTGGGGACGTGGAGAGAGTGCAAGAAGAATGCAAAGCAGATGCACAGTGGTCAGTTTCTGAAGTTATTAAATTCATTAATAAACCTTGAAGTTATAAAGTATCGAAATAGGAAATGAGGTGTTGTTCCTTGAGCTTGTGTTGTGCTTTATTGGAACATTGCAGGATAGAAATATTAGTATGAAAGTAGTCTGGTTTATTGAAATGACAAGCAACTAGGAGGGTTATTCTGATGGATAAAGCAGAAGGGTTCTATAAAGTGACACCCAATCTGAGTTTGATCTCACCAATGTAAAGAAATGGTGATGTGAGCAGTAAATTAGATAGAAAACAGTACAAATGCTGCTTCACCTGGAAGGTATGATTGGGACCTTGGACAGTGAGGAGGGACGAGGTAAATAGGCAAGTGTTACACCTTCTGTGATTGCATGGGAAGGTGCCTTAGAGACTGAGAAAGCATTAGGAGTGATGGAGAAGTGTAAGTGAAAAGCTTCTTGGTTCCCCTATCATATCACATCAGTAGTATCTTCACACAGACTGCAGTGGCTCAAGATGGCTCACCATCATCTTCTCAAGGGCAAACATGGATGGACAATAATGCCAACCTTGTCAGAGGAGCCCATAATTCAAGCTTGAACTTTATACAACTATGCTTAATGCTGCGTAAGAGCAGAGGAATTTGTGGTACAAGTCCACAAGCCATTAAAAGCAGCACCTTGGGTTAATAGTTAAAAAGCTAATAATTCTCAAAATTTTCAAGGGTTGGAAAGTATGAAAATCAAATGCTAAATTTACATTGAATTTTGATAACACTACAGATACTGTATAGTGTATACGATCTACACTGTCAGAAAGTTAACTAGGTTTTCAAGTGAGAATAACATTGAATCACTGGATGCTGCCTGGCATAAGGAAATCAAATATTAAGTAATTTTTTAAAAAAAATGTTGTTCCATTTTTGTTGGAATAATGCAGAATACAGAGTAATATGATAGAAGTATTTAAAATTAAAGAAGAGGAAGACTATTTGCATTTGTTCAGGATGCAAAATTAAATATACACGATTAAATATTAGAGATCCAGAACAGAGAGCAGCTTGGCAAAACTTTACACAGGGAGTTGTAAAGCTGTGGAATTCACTGTCAAGGTTGGAAACAGCAACATTAAAGATTAGATTGGATAGAGGGCTTGTAGTACAGGAGGATGAATATGGGAACAAAGTGTAAATAGGATTAGAACTAAACAGCACAACATGTACTGGTTGGACCAATTGACTACCCTGTTTTCTTATTGTAACTTCTTTGTATTTTCAATGTCATATCTATACATACACTTCCCCACAGGACTGATTGGTTATCAGATGGAATAGGAACATTGATTGCTTTCTTCCTCTTCCTAATCTGTGCCACTCCACTGAGATCAGCTCACTGAACACAGATTTGGAAATGACTTGGGACATGCTTAGCCTGCATGATGCACTCACTTTGACCAAGAGGAGCTGGTCCTCAGAATTTGCTGAAAATAACAAATGCTAGAGATCACAGTGTGTCAGGCAGCATTGATGGAGAGAAAGCAAGCTAACATTCTGAGTCGAGATGACTCTTCATTAGAGCTGAACTGCTGTGTGAAGGGGGCAGCATTTATGCAATGGGTTGGGGGAGGGGGTGATGGTAAGGATGTTGATATTCGGATTAAGTGACTGGAATGTGAGAATGGCAAAACAATGGTGAGTCTAACTACCAGACTGGAAAGATCAGACAGTCCCACCGGAGTGTGGGGGGAGAAGGAGAGAGAGGACATGATGACAGTGAACGTAACAAGCAAAGCTAAAAGAAAGGGAAGGACTGGGTTCACAATCTGAAGGTGTTGAACTCAATATTGAGCCCAGAAGGTTGTAAAATGCCTAGTCTGAAGAAAAGATGTTGCTCCTGCAGTTTCACATTCTCTGTCACTGTGTCCTCTTTCCCCTCTTTCCCCAACTCCAGTGTCTGATCTTTCCAGTCTGTTAGTTAGACACACCATTGTTTTGCCATTCTCCCATTCCAGTAACTTAATCTGAACTATCATCATGCTTTCGCCCCCAGGACTCAACACTACCACCCCCACCTACTGCATAAATGCTGTCCCCTCTACGCTTCATGTCAGTTATGATGAAGATCATCTGCACTCGAAACATTAGCTTGCTTTCAGTCCGTGGATGCTGCCTGACCCACTATGATCTCCAGCATTTTTTGTTTTCAGTATAGATTCCAGCATCTGCAGTAATTGCTCCTACTCAGATTTTGCTGATTATGCTCAGAACCAGCGATCTAGAAGCCAAGTGTTTAAATTCCAGCATGGGACATTCTGAAAATTAATTAATCTGGTTATTTCAGGACTGACACCAGAAAAATTGACCATCGAGATTTCTGGCTTGTCATAAAAGTCCAGCTGGCTCACTGATGTTTGTCAGGGTGTTCCCACATCTGACGATAGTCCAATGCTATTTGTTTATTTTTAATGCAATCAGAAGTGGTCTTATAGCTTATTATTGATGCTTTATTGTTTGCAAAGCGTGAAGAACTAACTTGTATCAATACACATGCCAGAGTCCCATATTTCAGTGCTGCAGTGCAAAATGAGGCTTGAAGAGATTAATGCTGTTCATGTGATCTACCTGGATTTTCAAAAAGTGTTTTGTAAATTGTCATGCAACTCATAGGCCATGAAGTAAAAGGGACAGTAGCAACTGGGAGTGAAATTGGCTCAGTACAGGAAACAGAGTGTGAACTTCTAAGGGACATTGTCAAGTGAGTGGTAAGGTGGCAAATAACCTCATTGCAGAGAAGTGTTAAGTGATACATTTTAGTACAGAGAACATGGAGAGACAGCATAAAAGAAAGGTTATGATTCTATAGGTGTGCAAGAAAAAAGGTACTTGAGTGTATATATGCACATGTCACTGAAGATGACAATAAAGGTAAAGAGACTTGTGAAAAAAAAACAATATTTTAGGTTTCTGAGATGCCAGTGTTGGACTGGGATGGTTAAAGTCAGAAATCACATGACACCATGTTATAGTCCAACAGGTTTACCTGAAATCACAAGCTTTTGGAATGCTGCTTCTTCATCAGGTGAAGTGAAACTTCAGTTATGAGGATAGGTTAAAGAAGTTAAGAGTTTTGTTTGAAGGGGGAAGCCTGAGGGGAAATTTGATAAAAGTTTACAAAATAGCAAGGGGTCTGGGCAGAATAGCTAGGGCAAAATTTTTCCTAATTGTTAAAGGATTGAGAACCAGAGGGCATTTAAGTGTGTTTTGAAATAAAAGCAAATGCAAGGTGAAATAAATATTATTCAAACGTTGAGTAGTTCAGGTCTGGAATGCACTATCGGGGAGTGGAGGTTCAACTGAGGCACTCAAGAGAGTATTGGGTGATTGTTTCTATTTAAATAATGGACTGGGTTGGGAAATTAGCACTAAGTTAAAATGCTCAGAGAACCAGTGCAGGTACAGTAGGTCAAATGACCTCCTTCTGAACCATAACAATTCTGTGATTCTGTCAATTGCTGACTCACAACGATCAGCTGATATTCCAACAATTGGAGACTGGACATTCACTGAAAGACACACTGACTGTGCAGTAATTGCTTGGGAAGTTGAAATTTTCAATAGGCAATTATCTGGCATCAGAAGCCTTTTGAAAATCATTTCAACTGAGTTAGAATGAGAGATTTATGACGGGTTCTGACTTGCCTTACAAGATAACCAGGTATAGTTAGGAACGAAACATGCTCTAACACATGGTTAACAATAAGCCTAACCTCCGTCCCCATTCAAGAAGGCAGCACAGCCACTAATAGAATAATAGAATACCTACAATGCAGAAAGAGGCCATTCGGCTCTTTGAGTCTGTGCCAACCCTTTGAAGAGCATCTCACATAGACCGAGAGCCCCCACCCTATCCCGTAACCCTGCATTATCACAGCTAACTCCATCCCCCCCAAACCTATCACCTTCATCCCCTCCCCCACTCACCTATTGTACTCTATGCTACTTTTTCCCCACCCCCACCCTCCTCTAACTTATCTCTCCACCCTTCAGGCTCTTTGCCTTTATTCCTGATGAAGGGCTTTTGCCCGAAACGTTGATTGTACTGCTCCCCGGATGCTGCCTGAACTGCTATGCTCTTCCAGCACCACTAATCCAGAATCTGGTTTCCAGCATCTGCTAGCTTGTTTTTACCTAGCTAATCCACCATGCCAACAAATCCCTCAAGGCTACGGACAATTTAGTATGGCCAATCCACCTAATCTGCACATCTTTGGACTGTGGGAGGAAACCATAGCACCCAACACAAGGCCATGCAGACATGGGGAGAACATGCAAACGTACACAGACAGTGGCCTAAGGCATTGTAAGGCAGCAGTGCCACTGTGCTACACAGGAAATTTCTCTGTGTTGGAGAAATTTATGGGATTAAACAATGGTGGCATGGTGGCCTAGTGGTTAGCATTGATGGCTCACAGCACCAGGAACCTTGGTTCAACTCCAGCCTGAGGTGACCATGTGGAGTTTGCACATTCTCCTGGTGTCTGCGTGGGCTTCCTTGCAGTGCCCTGGTTTCTTCCCACAGTCCAAAGATGTGCAGATTATGTGGCTTGGCCATGTTAAATTGCCTGTAGTGTCCAGGGATGTGCAGGCTAGATGGGTTAACCATGGGAAATGCAGGGTTAAAGGGATGAAGTAGAGGAGTGGATTTGGGTAGGATGGTCTTCGGATGTCAGTTGGACTTGGTAGGCCGAATGGCTTGCTTCCACACTGTACAAATTCTATGTTTCTAAAGACTGATAAAACCTCAGGGACTGATAATCTACATCCTTGAGCACTTAAAGAAGTGGGCCTAGAAATATTGTATGCACTGTTGGCTACCTTCCAAGATTCTTTAGACTCTGGAACAGATTGGAGGTTAGTTAACCACTGTTGGCGGCACGGTGGTAGTGGGCGGCACGGTGGCACAGTGGTTAGCACTGCTGCCTCACAGCGCCAGAGACCCGGGTTCAATTCCCGACTCAGGCAACTGACTGTGTGGAATTTGCACATTCTCCCCATGTCTGCGTGGATTTCTTCCGGGTGCTCCGGTTTCCTCCCACAGTTCAAAGATGTGCAGGTCAGGGGAATTGGTCATGCTAAATTGCCCATAGTGTCAGGTAAAGAGGTAAATGTTGGAGAATGGGTGGGTTGCGCTTCGGCGGGTCGGTGTGGACTTGTTGGGCCGAAGGGCCTGTTTCCACACTGTAAGTAATCTAATCTTAGCGTAACTGCACTATTTAAAAAGGAAGGTAGAGAGAAACAGGGAATTAAAGACCAGAGAGTCTGGCATCAGGAGTGAGGAAAAAAAGCATTATCAACCAATTATAAAAACAATCATTCACAACAGCCACAGATGAACAATAAATTGTGCTATTTCTAGATTGCAAACACTGTAGGAATGAGCTCAAAGCCAGTTCTGTAGCAACTGGTCAGCAACTCATTCTTCCATTCCTTCTGAAGGAATTATTGTCCTATAATTCCCCTCTGAGTTACTTCTTTTTCCCCTATACTTTTGAGAATGATGAGTATTTTGCATGATCAATGGTTCAGGATTGAGTAAAAAAACAATGTTCTGGAAATTGCTGTGCAATTTATCGGGAAACATTTATGTTGTGTATGTTGGATGGTGCCAATGCCTGCTGTGAGTTACTGTATCTCTCATAATCATACACTTCACAGCATCTCATTATGGATAGGCAATGGATAGACACAAAAGATCTAAATTAAGCTCTACATGCCACTTTTCAGCCCATTGGCCCATCTGATCAAGATCCCGTTGTAATCTGAGGCAACCTTCTTCGCTGTCCACTACACCTCCAATTTTGGTGTCATCTGCAAACTTACTAACTATAGCTCTTATGCTCACATCCAAATCATTTATTGGTGAAAAGTAATAAACCCAACACTGATCCTTGTGGCACTCCACCGGTCACAAGCCTCCAGTCTGAAAAATAACCCTCCACCACCACCCTCTGTCTTCCACCTTTGAGCCAGTTCTGTATCCAAATGGCTAGTTCTCCCTGTATTCCATGAGAGTCCATTCCTGATGAAGGGCTCTGGCCTGAAACATCAAATTTCCTGTTCCTTGGATGCTGCCTGACCTGCTGTGCTTTAACCAGCAACACATTTTCAGCTCTGATCTCCAGCATCTGCAGACCTCACTTTTTATTCCATGAGATTTAACCTTGCTCACCAGTCTCCCATGGGAAACTTTGTCAAACACCTTACTGAAGTCCATATAGATCACATCTATCACTTTGCCCTCATCAATCCTCTTTGTTACTTCTTCAAAAAATTCAATCAAGTTTGTGAGACATGATTACCCACACACAAAGCCATGTTGACTATCCCTAATCAGTCCTTGCCTTTCCAAATACATGTACATCCTGTCCCTCAGGATTCCCTCCATCAACTTGCTCACCACCGACTGGTCTATAGTTCCTTGGCATGTCCTTAGCACCTTTCTTAACAGTGGCACCACATTAGCCAACTTCCAGTCTTCTGGCACCTCACCTGTGACTATCGATGATACAAATATCTCAGTAAGAGGCCCAGCAATCACTTCTCTAGCTTCCCACAGAGTTCTAGGGTACACTTGATCAGGTCCTGGGGATTTATCCAGTTTTATGCATTTCAAGACATTGAGCACATCCTCCTCTGTAATATGAACATTTTTCAAGATGTCACCATGTATTTCCCAACATTCCACATCTTCCATGTCCTTTTCCACTGATGCAAAATACTTGTTTAGTATCTCCCCATCTCTTGTGGCTTCACACAAAGACCACCTTGCTCTCCCTAGTTACCCTTCTGTCCTTAATCTATTTGTAAAATCCCTTTGGATTCTCCTTAACTATATTTGCCAAAGCTATCTCATGTCCACTTTTTGCCCTCCTTATTTCTCTCTTAAATATACTCCTACTGCCTTTAGACTCTTATAAGGATTCACTCGATCTATCCTGTCTGTACCTGACATATACGTCCTTCTTTTTCTGAACCAATACCTCAATTTCTTTAGTCATCCAGCATTCCCTATATCTACCAGCCTTTCCTTTCACCCTGACAGGAATATACTTTCTCTGGACTCTCGTTATCTCATTTCAGAAGGCTTCCCATTTTCCAGCCGTCCCTTTACCTGTGAACATCTGCCCCCAATCAGCTTTTGAAAGTTCTTGCCTAATAACGTCAAAATTGGCCTTTCTCTAATTTAGAACTTCAACTTTTAGATCTGGTCTATCCATCACTATTTTAAAACTAATAAATTTGTGGTCGCTGGCCTGAAAGTGCTCCCCCACTGACACCTCAGTCACCTGCCCTGCCCTATTTCCTAAGAGTAGGTCAAGTTTTGCACTTTCTCTAATAGATACATCCACATACTGAATCAGAAAACCTTCTTGTACACACTTAACCAATTCCTCTCCACCTTAACCCTTAACACTACGGCAGTCCCAGTCTATGTTTGGAAAGTTAAAATCCCCTACCCTACCCTACCCTAACCACCCTATTATTCTTACAGATAGCTGAGATCTCCTTACAAATTTGTTTCTCAATTTTCCTCTGACTATTAGGGGGCCTATAATACAATCCCAATAAGGTGATCATCCCTTTCTTATTTCTCAGTTCCACCCAAATATCTTCCCTGGATATATTTCCAGGAACATCCTCCCTCAGCACAGCTGTAATGATATCCCTTATCAAAAACGCCATTCCCCCTCCTCTCTTGCCTCCCTTTCTGTCCTTCCTGTAGCATTTGTATCCTGGAACATTAAGCTGCCAATCCTGTCCATTCCTGAGCCATGTTTCTGCAATTGCTATGATATCCCAGTCCTATGTTCCTAACCATGCCCTGAATTCATCTGCCTTCCCCGTTAGACCTCTTGCATTGAAATAAATGCGGTTTAATTTATCAGTCCTGCCTTATTCTCTGCATTGTCCCTGCCTGCCCTGACTGTTTGACTCGCCTTTGTTCTCAACAGTCCCAGTCTCAGATGATCTCTTTCCTCACTATCTCCCTGGGTCCCACCCAACCACCACCATCCACGCTCCCCACCGCCACCGCCTGCCCCCCCCCCCCCCACCTTGGCATACAGCAAGCAGAGGGATGACAGCCAACTCCACAAATGTAATAACAACAAGAATAGCAAAACTCTCAACCCTGGAAATAGTGGCTAGAGTATTATCTCAGGCTTAAGTGACTGCTGTCTATTCATCCTGAAATCTTCCTGGTTCATCCCAGGATATTCATCCTCATTTTCCTTCTTAGATGCTTTCTCTCTAACTTGCATCTCCTCCTCAGAAACACATTCCCCTCTTGATTACTGAGATGGTGGAGTGTATAGCACACCACCAAGATGTACAACACCCTGTCTGTAGTGTAATTTCTGGTTCTGTTTGACCAGTACAGGAATTGGAAACTCATCTTCAGGTGGCCCATTGGCTGTCCTACAATAGTCTTCGTCAAAGTGTGGGCTACTTTTTATCTCTTCTTGGTGGCAGTCTGAGGAGTTCTCAGGAGGAATCATCAGCCAGGTTTGGAGAGGGTATCCCTTGTCAATCAGCAACTATCCTTGCTACCTTAGCATCTGCAGTCCTCACTTTCTCCTAGCTGATTTTAACCTACTGCAAATCTTTTTGCAAGGATGCCTTCCTTGAAGAAGCTCTCTTCCTCCCTCTACAAGGATTTCAGTGAGTCCCTCTCTCACTGCACCCCCCCAGGTCATCTCCTCTGCCGAGAAACTCCCTACCTTTTATCTTAGCCTGCTTGGCACACCTTCCTCATTCCTGAAGAAGGGCTTACGCCCGAAATGTCGATCCTCCTGCTCCTTGGATGCTGCCTGACCTGCTGCGCTTTTCCAGCAACACATTTTTCAGTTACTGACCTTAGGCCTAAGAAAGAGGGTGGTATATGTAAATGGTCTAGGTTGTATGAATCATAACAGTTCACTGGATATCTAATGTTGACCTACAAGATCTGAATGTTGTGAATTTCTTGAACATTAAGGAGTAGAATCCTTTTCTGTTCACAAAGACTGCTGGTTTGAATTGATTTAATTTGATTTATTGTTGTCACATGTACCTAAGTACAATGAAACATATCGTTTTGTGAGCAGATCAAAGCAAATAAGAACATACAGATTATAGGGTGCTTAGACAAAGCAAGGCATACAGGGTTACAGGTGCACAAAGCAAAATTAACATTAGATTTGAAATTAGAGAGGTCCTGTCAGCAGTCTAATAACAACAGGGATGAAGCTGTTCTTGAACCTGTTGGTGTGCATGTTTAAGCTTCTAAATTTTCTGCCTGATGGAAGAGGCTGAAAGCAAGTATTAGCAGGATGGGAGGGGTCCTGGATGATGAGAGCAATGAGAGGTGTAAATGGAATCCATGGATAGGAGGCTAACTTCGGTGAAGATCTGGACTGCATACACAACTTTCTGCAGTTTAAGGTTTGCATAAAAATTTGTAGCTTGGGTGCCGGTTGTGGGTATGTTCACCGAGCTGGGAAGTTGATTTACAGATATTTTGTCCTCTGTCCAGATGACATCTTCAGAGCTTTGGAGCCTCCTGCAAAATGCTGCTGTACTGTATCTTCAGGAACTTATTTGGTGCTGCTCCTGCTGCTTCCGTTGTTCATTGTAGTGGCCGGCGTATTGGATCTAGTTCAATGTGTTTGTTGATGGAGTCCATGGATGAGTGCCATGCTTCAAGAAATTTCTGGTTGTCCTCAGTTTAACTTGTCCTATGATTGTTGTCAGAGAACAGCCAAGAATTCCTTGATGTATGGCACTCATCCATGAACTCCATCAACAAACACATAGACCTAAATCCAATATACCGGCCACAACAACGAACAACCAGAACTGGCAACCAGAAGCAGCAGGAACGGAACCAAATAAATTCCAGAAGATACAGTACAGCAGCACTTCACAGGGAAGCTCCAAAGCACTGAAGATGTCACCGAGACAGAGGATGAAATGTCTGCAAATCAAGTTCTCAGCTTGGCGAGCATACTCACAACCATGGTTTCTGTAGTTTCTTATGATCCTGGGCAGAGCAGTTGCTGTACCAAGCCATTGTGCACCCAGATAGAATGTTTTCTATGGTGCATCTATAAACCTAGGTGAGGGTCCTTCTGGACATACCATATTTTCTAAGCCGTAAGAGGAAAAAGAGGTGTTGTTGTGCCTTCTTGACCATTGCATCTATGTGGGAGGTCCAGGACAGGTTTTAGTTATTGTCACTTCTAGAAACTTGCGTTATGGACCAGGCCCTCAAAACATTTCAAGCATGTAGCCCAGATCCTTACTTTGCTAGTTGTTTAAAGCAGGTGTGCAGTGGATATTCCAGGAGTGATGCAGCTAACCACTTGGTCTAACCACTTGTTTGAATCAAAACAGAATTTATTTACAAGATCACCAAATGAAACAAACAAAAGAGAACAGGATACAGAATAACTTAACCTATCTGAAAACTCAAAAGGTTATCCCAACTTAATGATGCTGTTCCAAATACTTGCAACAATTCCCATAAACACTCCTGGGTACAAAAGGTAAAAGCAAACACAGGGTCTTACAGGAGAGAGAGAGAGATTCAGAACAGAACACCTTCTTCTACATAGTTGTTTCTTGGACCAGCAGCCTCAAAACTGATTGCTTTCAGTGAAAAGCCAGCCTGCTAAAAACCAAATCAAACCAAAGAAAAGCTAAGCTGGGAGAACTGGCCACTCCCCTTTCATTGAACAGTTTTTTTTAAACATGAAAGCCTTTTGTCTGAGATAGTATGTTAGCTATAAACAAAGTGGCCCTAAAACCCTTCAATCCTAGACCTTTCTGAAGCACTGCTTTTATGAATTCTCTGAAAAAGCAGCCAAGGACAGCATAATTTTGTTAAAGGAGCAACATCGTCACACTTGACATCTCAAGCCTCTCTACCTCAGCTTCTTTCATGTGGATAGAGGCATGTCCTCCTCCTTTCTTCCTGAAGTCAATGAGCAGTTCCTTTTGTTTTGCTGATGTTGAGAGAGAGAGAGAGAGAGAGAGAGACTGTTATGATTGCATCACAAATTCAAGCACTCTATCTCCTTCCTCAATTCTGACTCATTGTTTGATGTTCATCTTACAATGGTAGTGTCATCAGCAAACTTGTAGGTAGCGTTCTTATGGAATTTGGTTACACAGTCATGAGTGTGCAGGGAGTACTGTTGACTACACATACTTGGAGGGTGCCAGTGTTGAGGATTATTGTGGAGGAGGTGCTGTTCTCTACCTTTACTGATTGCCGCCTGTGGGTCAGGAAGCTGAGCATCCAATTGCAGAGGGGGAACTGAGACCTAGGTCTCAGAGATTTGAGATCAGTCTGGAAGGGATACGGTTTTGAAGGTGAAGCTGTAATCGATGAGTAGGAGCCTGATTTGGGTGTCCTTGTTGTCTAGGTGCTTGGAGATGAATGTAAGGCTACGGAGATGGCATCCGTGGTTGACCTGTTTCAATAGTAAGCAAATTGCAGGAGATTGAGGCAGAGTGGGAGTCTAGAGTGGGCCATGAACAAACTCTCAAAGCATTTCATGATTATGGAAGTCAGAGCCACTGGACACTAGTTGTTGAGGCGTGTTGCATGTGTTTTCTTTGGTACCGGGATAATGGCGATCTTTTTGAATGGAGGGGGGTACATAGAACATAGAACAAATGCAGCGGAATACAGGTCTTTTGGCCCTCAATATTGTGCCAAACTAAGAAACCAATCTGAAGCCTATCTAACCTACACTATTCCATTATCATCCATATGTTTATACAATGGCCATTTAAATGCCCTTAAAGTTGGCGAGTCTATTACTGTTGAAGGCAGTGCATTTCATGCCCCCACTACTCTCTGAGTAAAGAATTTACCTCTGATATCTGTCCTTTATCTGTTACCCCTCAATTTAAAGACTTCAGATTGTAGCAAGGAGAGATTGAAAATGTCAGAGAATATTTCCGCCAGCAGGTCTACACAGGATCTAAGTGCACAACTGGATCTCTATCTGAGCCAGTTCCTTTCCTTGGACTTACTCTTAGAAAGATTGACCTGATGTCTGCACCAGTGACAGAGGGCACAGGTGCATCCAGGGCAGGTTACACAATGCCACTGAGATTCCGCTTGAACCGAGCATAGAAAGCACATCAGGGAGGGATGTGTTTTTGTTTGCTATTTTGTACTCCATTATTTGTGTAGGCCTTGCCACATGTGGCAGGTTTCCATATCGGTAGTTTGAGCCTCTAACTTGGTTTGGCACTGCCTATTGGCATCTCCAATGGCTTTGAGGTCATACCTGGATTTCCTCTATAGGTCTAGTTCTTCCAATTGGTCTTTAGTAGGCAGTGGATTTCCCGGTTCATCCAAGGTTTCTGGTTGGGGAACACACAGATTGACTTTCTTAGCACACAGTCCTCTGCGCACTTGTTAATGAAATCAGTGATGATGGTGACATACTTGTCTAGGTTGAGCACTGAATTTTTGAATATGGTCCTGTGCATTGATTCCAAGCAGCCCTGAAGAAGCTCTTCTGCAGCCTCAAGATGAGCATTGTACTACTTTCTGTGAAGGATCCTCTCATTTCAACTTCTGCTTTTAAGCTGGGAGGAGGAATGCAGCGTTATGATCTGATTTTCCAAAGTGCGGATGGCGTACGGAGTGGTAGGCATCTTTGATGGTTATGTAGCAGTGGTCAAAGATGTTCTATTCTCTTGTGGGGAAGGAGACGTGTTGGTGGTATTTTGGTAGCACCCTCTTGAGGTTGGCCGGTTTGAAGTTGCTGGCCATGATGAATAAGACCTCAGAGAATTTCATCTCTAGTGCATTTGTAACATTGTAAGTTTTATCCAAAGCATTCTTCACTTCCACCTGGACGATAGGTAGACTGCTGTCAGGATAGTGGAGATGAACTCAGGCAGCAGGTAGTAGGTACGCCATTATTGACCATTCCTAATTGCTCTTGAAATGTTGGTGATCTGCCTTCTTGAACAGCTGCAGTCTATGGAGTGTAGGAACACCCACAATGCTAATGGTGTGGGAGTCCCAGGATTTCAACTCAGACAGTGAGGGAATGGTGACACATTTCCAAGTCATGTCGGTGAGTGGTTTGGAGGGGGACTTGCAGGTGATAGTGTTTCCCAAGTATCTGCTGCCCTTGTCCTTTAAGTGGTAGAGACCATTGATTTGGAAGGTGTTGTTGGAAAAGATGTGATGAGTTACTACAATGCACGTGTAGATGGTACGTACTGCTATTGCTGGGCATCAATTGTTGAGGAAGTAAATATTTATGGATGTGGTGCCAATCAAGCGGGCTGTTTTATTTTCGATATTGTCAGGCTTTTAGGGAGTTGTTCCAGCTGTAGTCAGCCGTGCAAGTGCGTAATATTCCAGTACACTCCTGATTTGTGTGTTATAGATCATGGACAGGCTTTGAGGAGTCAGAAGCAACATTCCCTTGAAACAATACAGCTTTGCTGTCCTGAGATTCCATATATGCTGACTGACTTGCTGGTGCATTAGTTTTTGTATTCAGAAGCTGCTACCAGGCACAGCAGAAGAAATGATTATGGGAACATTGGCTAAGCAGGACTTTCATGGTGCAGAGTTGTCATCCTTTGACCTGCTCTTGTATCCACAATATTATACGGTTGCCCAGTTTCTGGTCAGTGGTAACCCTCAGGATGTTGTTAATGGGAGATTCAATGTTGGGAATACATGAATTGTAAAGGGCTGAATGTTCGGATTCTCTGACTTTGGATGTGGCCATTTCACGGCACTTGTGTAACGTACATTTTATTTGCCACTTATCAACCGAAGGCCAAACTTTGTTCATGTTTTGCTGCATATGGACACAGACTTCTTCAGTATCTGAGAAATCGCAAATGATGCTGAATATTGTGCAATCATCCAAAAACATCCTACTTCTGACCTCATGTTTGAGGGCAGGTAATTGATGAAGCAACTGAGGATGGTTGGGCTGAGGGCACTCCACTGAGGAACTCCTGCAGAGATATCCTGGAGCTGAGAAGACTGACCTCCACCAACCACAACCATCTTCTTTTATGCTCAACATAAGTTCAATCAGCAGAGATTCCCCACTTACCCCTGATTCACATTCACTCCAGTTTTGCTCATACAGATAACTGCATCTAAGCCTGTGGCTCCTGCTCCAAGCAAGACGGCTATTGGTCTGTGGTGGCTATTGTTCTGCTGCTCCTTCTGGAAACTGTGTGCAAACGATGGCTTTGTTGCTGATGGTGTTGTCTCTGCTGCACTTCATTTTCAGTAGTCAGACCACGTGACTAAGTGCTGGGCTAACCTCTGTCATGTTGACTCAATTTGAATTAGATCTGTGAGAGCAGTTAGAACGTACATAGTCTTAACAGAGGGTGTTTCATCTTGACAGCCTTTCCATCAAGCCTTCAACTTGTATTTGAAGGTATTACAGCTGCATTGTCATGGCTAGCAGTCCTGGAGACTGTGTGCCTTTGTCAATGAACAAGTGAGGTATTGAGTGAATGTGTCTTGCTCCATTTACTGTTGTTGACTTCAGAGTTCATAAGATACCAATTAGGATATAATGTCCTTTCAATCAGTACTTCATGAGATGAAGTCAGAATTGGATAATATGAGGAATTTTGACATTCTGCTTAACTGTGAATTGGAGGTAATTGTAAAGCACTGCGTAATTGCTGGCCTAATGATTACTTGAGTTATCCTTTTGGAGACATCTTATCCAAGCCTGATCTATGCCCCCTTTCAACTCTGCCAAGGACATGGAAGTCCTGGGCCTCCTCCATTGTCAGATTCTAGCCACCCGATGCCTGGAGGAAGAACACCTCATCTTCCGCCTTGGGACCCTCCAACCATATGGGATCAATGTGGATTTCACCAGTTTCCCCATTTCCTCTCTCCTCACCTTATCCCAGATCCAACTCTCTAACCCGGCACCGCCCTCTTGAACTGTCCTACCTGTCCATCTCCCTTCCCACCTATCTACTCCACCCTCCACTCCAACCTATCACCATCACCCCCACCTTCATCTACCTAACGCATTCCCAGCTACCTTCTCCCCTCCCCTTTATCTCTCAGCCCCATGGGCCTCCCCCACATTCCTGATGAAGAGCTTATGGTTGAAACACCGATTCTCCTGCTCCTCAGATGCTGCCTGACTGGCTGTGCTTTTCCAGCACCGCATTTTTTGACTTTGATTAAGGTAAAGGAACCCTTATGAGGCAGTGATCATAACATGACTAAATTTACTCTGCAATCTGAGAAGGAGAAAATAAAATCAGATTATGGTATTACAGCTGAATAAAGGCAACTACAGAGGCATGAAGGAGGACTAGTTAGAATTGATGGAAAGAGGAGCCTAGTAGGAAAGACAGTGGAACAGCAATGGCAGGAGTTTGAGAGTAATTCAGGAGACACAGCAGAGATTCATTCCACAAAAAAAAAAAGCATGGTACAGGGAGGATGGCTGACTAGGGAAGTCAGGAATAGCATAAAAGCAAAAGAGAAAGCATATAATGTGGCGAAGGGCAGTGGGAAACCAGAGAATTGGGAAGCTTACAAAGACCAACAGAGGGGAACACAAAAAGAAAAAGGAGGGAGAAGATTAAATGAGGGTAAGATAGCCAGTAAAATAAAGGAAGACTCTAAGAGTGTCTTTAGATATATAAAGGCCAAAAGAGAGCCAAAAGTGGACATTGGTCTGCTGGAAAATGACGAAGAAGAGATTGTAGTGGGGAAAAAGGAAATGGCTGAGGAACTTAATAATTACTTCACATCAGTCTTAACTTAGGAAGACACTAATAATATCCCAAAAAATCATGAAAGTGAGGGGGTAAAACTGAGTATGGTGGCCATCACCAAGGAGAAGGTGCTAGAAAAACCAAATAGCTAGAAGGTGGATAAATCACTTGGACCAGATGGACTACACCCAAGAATTCTAAGGGAGTTGGTATGAAGAGATAGTGATGTGTTAGTGGTGATTTTTCAGGAATCATGCGATCAGGGAGTGTCCCAGAGGACAGAAAGGGAGTAAGGCAAAAGATGGAAAATTACAGACCAATTAGCCGAACCTCAGTTGTGGGTAAGATCCTGGAATCTATTGTGAAGGATGAGATTTCTGAATACTTGGAAGTATATGGTAAAATAAGGCATGGTTTCATCAAGGGGAGGTCACGCCTGACAAATCCGCTAGAGTTCTTTCAGAAAGTAATGAGTAGGTTAGACCAATGGAGAGCCAATCAATGTTATCTACCTGGACTTCAAGAAGGCCTTTAACAAGGTCAAAAGGTGTGGAGCTGGAAAAGCACAGCTGGTCAGGTAGCATCTGAGAAGCAGGAGAATTGACATTTCTGGCATAAGCCCTTCATCAGGACACTTTTGACAAGGTGCCGCACAGAGGCTACTGAGTAAGATAAGGGCTATGATGTCAGAGGCAAAGTGCTGGCATGGATAGACACCTGGCTGTGTGGCAGAAAGCAGAGAGTGGGGATAAAAGGGTCCTTCACAGGACGGTATCCGGTGACAACTGGTGCTCTGCAAGGCTCAGTGCTGGGACCACAACTTTTCATTTTATACATTGATGATCTAGATGGAGCAACTGAGGGTAATCTGGCTATGTTTGCAGATGATACAATGGTAGGTAGAGGAGCAGGGAGCATTGAGGGGGCGGGGAAGCTGTAGAAGGATTTGAACAGGTTAGGAGAGTGGGCAAAGAACTAGCAGATGGAATACAACATTGGAAAGTGTGAGGTCATGCACTTAGGTAGGAAGAATAGAGGCATTGACTATTTTCTAAATGCAGAGAAAATTAAGAATTCTGAAGTGCAAAGAGATTTGGGACTTCTAGTCCAGAATTCTCTCAAGGCAAACTTTCTGGTTGAGTCAGCAGTTCGGAAGCCAAATGCAATGATGGCATTTATTTTGAGTTCTTGAATATGAAATCAGGGATGTATTTCTGAGGCTCTGGTCAGACCATACTTGGAGAATTGTGCTGCCATATTTTCAGAGGAGGTTCAGGAGAATGGTCCCAGGGATGAAAAGCTTAACATATGAGGACCATTTAAAGACTCTGTGTCTATACTCAATTGACTTAGAAGGATGAAGGGTGATCTAATTGAAACATACAGAGTACTGTATGACCTGGATGAATGGATGTTGGGAAGATGTTTCCATTATAGGGGAGACCAGGAGTCGAGGGCATAGCCTTAGAGTAAAGGGAAAACCTTTTGGAACAGAGATAAAAGAGATAAGGAGAAACCTCTTCAGCCAGAGAGTGATGAATCTATGGAAGGCTGTTGTGGCCAGGTCATTCAGCATATTTAAGACTGATATAGATTGGTTCTTAATTGTCAAGGGGATCAAGGGTCACAGGGAGCAGGTGGAAGAATAAGGATGAGAAATTTATCAGCTATGATTGAATGGTGGAGCAGACTCGATGGGCAGAATAGCCTAATTTCTGTTCTTATGCCTTATGGTCCTATAACCTCCTTTTACATGCTAAAATTTCTGTGGGCTAATCTTATGATTTTTTGGGTTGAGCCCAATTTGTGTCAAACATGTTTGAGTTTGTTGCTGCAAGGACTGATGACTTTTCTCGCCTTCGGTTCCCAAAGTGATTTCATTAATTACCTGGCTACACCCTTGAATCTCTGATGTCCAATTTTCACCCTATCTTACCCTGCCCCATTCCCACAACAACTTATCATTAAGTAGATATCTGTGGAAAGACTGCACCATCACAAACAAGCCTGTTGTGAACTGTCAGTCTGGAGCTGCCCTGCATGGTTCCTGACATTTGCACTGGACATGGCAAACAGGGGGAAATTGGTGCTGGATGGGTGCATAAGCAGGATGCCCTCTTTCCCCAAGACCATTGGGGAGGCCACAGCATCAGACCATACCAGCCTGATCTGAGGTTACCAACCGGGTTAAAGCAGTCTCAGGATGCACAGCACTGTAAGAAAGTCAATGACCTTTTCCACTCCATCAAGTGCCATCATCTTCTCTCTGATATCTCACTCAGTCCATCTCTGCTACTGTACACATCTCCCACCAAGTCTCATGCTCTGCCACTCTTCCAATTAACTGCAACATCTTCTCTCACTAGTTCCATTCCCCAGCAACATGCCCCCTGCATTACTTACTGACTTGCTCAGGACATCTCACCAACAGTAACAGTGCTATTCACTTTCATCTCCTATAATTCCTGCCTCGCTGTCATTCCAGGAGGAAATCCACAGCCAGGCAGGAAGAGTCAGGCCTGGTGATGGGCTTCCCAATATTTGACTCCTCACCCATTGTGAGGAGAGATCTTGACTCTGGCCACCCTGAACAGGCCCTGAATTAGCATTGGAGGCTGCTATTGACTTACTGTGCCAGAAGCCCCTTGATTTGACTGAGGACGGTCATAATTTGACATTCATAACAAGCTTCCTGGCATTGTGACTATGCTTAACAGCAAGGCAAGGCAAGAAGTAATATGAACCTGATGGCACTAGCTGAGGAGCAAACCACAAAGGCAAGGCAATGAAAGGCAGGCATGCTATCAGTAACCAAGTAGATTCAGAGTGACTGTGCGCTAAGAGAGTGAGTGAAAATTCTGGAGGTACAGGTTGTTCCAGACCGTGAACGGAGTTGTGTCCCTGACAGCACAGTGTCCTTGCTATAGCATTACAATGATCGTTGCTGGAGCAGCATTGACGTATCTTGTAACTGTATCTTCTGAGATGTGTCTTATGGGTTCTCAGAGGTTCTCTCTCACTGGACATGGGTTGCTTGTCACTGGAGTGTTGTCAGAAATGTGGTGCCTAGCATCTAACATGGAGGTTGTTTGAAATATGTTGAATAAGCTCGCCCTACTATCCTTGTTGAGTTTTCCTGACATTGAGCTTGTTTGGGGAGTTTGGTAAGAAGGTAGATTAAATATTAATGAGGTAATTTGGGCTGTTAACAAGGTGTTTAACAATCAGTAATCCCTGTCAATTGGCAACCTGCCTTTGTCCAACAAGAATCTCGCCACATCACTTGTAAAAAATCATATTAAATGGTGGGAATTGCTGCCAATATCAACGTGGGTCTCTCTGCCTGATGCTAGCACATGTTCTATCATAGTCTATATCAGCCTGACAAGATTCTACCCTATGTTTTTATTGAGTTAATGAAAGAAATGACATTCTTGCTTGACCAAATTCGTTGAAATGTTTGAAAAGGTATCTGGCAGTGTAATCAATGGAATGAAATTGATGTAATTTATCTGGATTTTTGAAAGTTCTTCAATAATGAGCCCATAATTAATGAATAAGTGAAGTTAGAGATTGTGGAATCTGAGGACAAGTGGCAGAATGTATTGTGAACTGGTTTAAAGACAGTAAATAGAGAGTGGGAGTAAAGGTTAGTCATTCAGAGTAATAAAAGTTGGGAAATGGAGTTCCACAAGAATATATGGTAGCAGCAGTGCAATTCATGTTTTGGACTTTTGAATCAAAATACATTTTCTAAATTTGCATATTACACAGATAATCAATACTATGAAGGATTGCAATAAATTACAAGAGAATATGCACAAACATGAAGAATGGTAAATAATTTGCAAGTTAAGATCAATGCTGATATGCATGAGTAAAGTGGAAAAAATAAGGACTTATTACTTAGGAAATGAAAGTTTGGATAGGATAGAGGCAAAAAAGAATAATTGAGTACAAAAGCACCAATCATGAAAAGTTGTCACAGGTTAGCAAGGCCACCAAAGGCAATCCAAGTGCTACAACATGAGCTTTCTCATAAAACTATAGAATTGAAAAGTGGTGAAGCTATACTACACCTATATTAAAGCGTGGATAGATCACACCTGCAGTCCTGAGTTTTCCAGCACAGAAACACACCCTTCAGTCCAACTCGTCCATGCTGACCAGATATCTTAAATTAATGTAGTCCCATTTGCCAGCACTTGGCCCATATCCCTCTAAACCTTTCCTAGTCATGTAGCCATCCAAATGCTTTTTAAATATTGTAATTGTACCAGCCTCCACCACTTCCTCTGGCAGCTCATTCCATACACGCACCGCACTCTGCGTGAAAAAGTTGCCTGTTAGGTTCCTTTTAGATCTTTCCCCTCTCACTCTAAACTTAGAGCGTCTAGTTCTGGACTCTCCCAGAAAAAAGACCTTGCCTATTTACCCTATCCATGCCCTTCATGAGTTTATAAACCTCTATGAGGTCACTCCTCAGCCTCCAATGCTCCAGAGAAACAACCCCAGCCTATTCAGCACCTCCCTAAAGCTCAAACCTTCCAACCATGGTAACATCCTTGTAAATTTTTCTAAACCCTTTCAAGCTGTGGAGGAGCTGGTGTTAGATGAGGGTAGATGAAGTTAAAAATCACACAACATCAGCTTATAGTCCAACACGTTTATTTGGAAGCTCTACCTTTTGGAACAGCACTCCGAAAGCTAGTACTTCCAAATACAGTACAAATCTTCTCACAAACTTTGAACAGTACACCTGTTGGACTCTAACCTGGTGTTGTGTGATTTTTAACTTTGAACCCTTTCAAATTTCACAACATCCTTCCTAGAGGAGGGAGACCAGAATTGCACACAATATTCCAACGGTGGCCTAACCAATGTCCAGTATAGCTGCAACATGACCTCCCAACCCTTATGCTCAATGTTTTGACCAATAAAAGAAAGCATACCGAACATCTTCTTCACTATCAGACCTACCTGTGACTGCACTTTGAAGGAACTGTGAACCTGCACTCCAAACTCCCTTTGTTCAGCAACACTCCACAGTGTATAGGTCCTGCCCTGATTTGCCTTTCCAAAATGATGCAGCACCTCACATTTGTCTAAATTAAACTCCATCTGGCCCATCTGATCAAGATCACATTGTACTCTGAAGTTATTTTATAAGGAGGAGATATGCATATATATATATAGTGAAGAGGATACAGAAAAGATTGACAAGTGACATTAATGCTCAGATCCTATCCTACAATTTAGGGTTAGAACATAGAAAAGTACAGTACATACAAGGTCCTTCGGCCCACGATGTTATGTCAAGGATTTTTTAAATCTAAAATAAAATAACCTAACCTACGCACCCCTCAGTTCACTGCTGTCCTGTGTATGTCCAGCAGGCATTTAAATGTCCCTACTGACTCAGCTTCAACCTCTACTGTTGGCAACATATTCCATGCATTCACAACTCTCTGCGTAAATTACCTACCTCTAACGTCTCCTCCATACTTCCTCCTAATATCTTCAAACTATGACCCCTCCTGCCAGTCAATCCTGCCCTGGGGAAACGTCTCTGGCTACTGACTTTCTCCATGCCTCTCATTACCTTGTATATCTCAATCAGGTCACATCTCTTCCTCCTTCTCTCTAGCGAGAAAAGTCCGAGCTTAGTCAATTTCTCTTCGTAAGACAAGCCCTCCAGTCCAGGCAGCATCCTGGTAAACCTTCTTTGCACCCTCTTCAAAGCCTCTGTATCTTTCCTATAATAGGGCAACCAGAACTGGACACAATCTCCTAAGTGTGGTCTCACCAGGGTTTTTTAGAGCTGCAGCAAAATCTCACGGTTCTTAAACTTGATTCCTCTGTTAATGAAAGCCAAAATACCATATGCTTTCTTAACAACCCTATCCATTTGGGTGGTAACTTTGAGGGATCTATGCACTCGAACACCAAGATCCCTCTGTTCCTCCACACTGCCAAGAATCCTGTCTTTAATGCTATATTCAGCATTCGAGTTCGACCTTCCAAAATACATACGCATTTATCCAGGTTGAACTCCATCTGCCATTTCTCAGCCCAGCTCTGCATCCTGTCTCTGTTGCGCTGCAGCCTGCAATAACTCTCGACACTATCAATGGCACCCCCAACCTTTGTATAATCGGCAAATTTACTAACCCACCCCTCAACCTCCTCATCCAAGTCATTTATAAAAACTACAAAGAGTAGAGGCCTAAGAACAGAGCCCTATAGGACACCACTCAACACTGACCTCCAGGCAGAATACATTTCCAGCTACAACCACTCTCTGCCTTCTGTCAGCCAACCAATTCTGAATTCAGTCAGCCGAACCTCCCTGTATCCCAAACCTCCTGACTTTATGAATGAGCCTACCATGGGGAACCTTGCCAAATGTCTTGCTGAAGTCAATATACACCATGTCCACTGCTCAACTTTCGTTGACCTGTCTTGTCACCTCAAAGAACTCAATAAGATTTGTGAGGCATGACCTGCCCCTCACAAGGCCATGCTGACTGCCTTTAATCACGCTATGCTTTGCCAAATAGTCATAAATCCTATCACTCAGAATTCTTTCCAAAACCTTGCTGACTACAGATGTAAGACTGACTAGTCTGTAATCGCCAAGGATTTTGCTACTCCCCCTCTTGAAAAGAGGAACATTTGCCTCCCTCCAATCCTCCGGTATGACTCCCATGGAGAGTGAGGAAGCAAAGATCTTCGCCAGTGGCTTAGCAACCTCCTTGCTTCCCGGAGCAACCTAGGGTAAATCTGGTCTGGCCCTGGGGACTTATCAATCTTAATGTTTGCCAAAATTTCCAGCACATAAACTTCATCAATCTTGATTTGTTCAAGCCTGTTTCCCAGCACCTGAAAGTTCTCATTCACAACAAGGTCCCTTTCCTTAGTGAAAACCGAAGCAAAAAACTAATTTAGGGCTTCCCCATCTGCTCAGACTCCATGCACAAGTTCCCTATGCTATCCTTTGTTTCATCAAATGAAAAACCTTCCCAATAGATTCACTGCATCCTGTCACTGCCCCATCTCCAACCAACCCCCTCTCAGATATGTAGCTCTGGTTCCCACCCTCTTGCCAGACTAGTTTAAACTCTACTGAACCACATAAACAAATCTCCCATCCAGGACATTTGTGCCCCTTCAGTTCAGGTGCAACCAGTCCTTCATGTACAGGTCCCACCTTCCCCAGAAGGCATCTCAATGGTCTAAGTATCTGAAGCCTTCCCTCTTGCATCAGCCTTGCAGTCATGTGTTAAGCTGCATTATTCTTCACTTCACTGTATCGTAGCACTGGTAGCAAACCCGAGATCACTGTACTACTCTACTCGTCCTACTCTTCAACTTCCAACCTAGCTCTCTTTTCAGATTCTCAATCCCTTTCCTGGCTATATCATTGGTGCCAATATGTACCATGATTTCCGGCTGCTCACCCTTCAACTTCAGAATCCTGTAAACCCAATCAGCGACATCAAGGATCCTGGCACCGGGGAGGCAACATACCTTCCGGGAGTCCCGTTCCTAAACACAAAATCTCCTGTCAATCCGTCTAACTATTGAGTCCTCTATCACTAGCGCTTTTCTATTCTCCCTCCTTCCCTTCGGAGCCTCAGTACCAGAGACCTGACAACTATGGTTTTCCCCTCATTAGATTACTTACAGTGTGGAAACAGGCCCTTCGGCCCAACAAGTCCACACCGACCCGCCGAAGCGCAACCCACCCATACCCCTACCTTTACCCCTTACCTAACACTACGGGCAATTTAGCATGGCCAATTCACCTGACCCGCACATCTTTGGACTGTGGGAGGAAACCGGAGTACCCGGAGGAAGCCCACGCAGACACGGGGAGAACGTGCAAACTCCACACAGTCAGTCGCCTGAGGCGGGAATTGAACCCGGGTCTCAGGCGCTGTGAGGCAGCAGTGCTAACCACTGTGCCACCGTGCCGTCCGTTAATAGGCCATCCCCATCAGCAGTATCCAAAACGGTATACTTATTACTGAGGGAAATGGCCATTGGGGATCCCTGCTCCATCTGTTAGCTCCCTTTCCTCCCCCGACTGTAACCCAGCTGTCCTTATCCTGTGTCTGAGGAGTGACCACCTCCCTGTACATCCTCTCAATTTCTCTCTCAGCCTCTCAGATCTGCAGTTCATCCAGTTCCCTAACTTGGATTTCAAGGAGCTGGAGCTGGATGCACTTCCCGCAGATGTGGTCGGCAGAGACATGTGTCATGTCTCTCACCTGCTACATTCTGCAGGAGGAACATGCAACTGCCCTATCAGCCATACTCTGCAAATCTGAAAGTCCACACAGGACTAAACAAGGAAGAGAAGAAAAAAAAGAAAACCTGAAAACTTAAGAGTTTACAGACTCTTAGTAAGGGTAGAGGAGGTGGGTAGGAGTGAGGTCCTACGATGTAGGGTCTCAGGTTTAGATCTCACCCACTTAAAAATTTCCCAGCAGCCTTCGTTTCTCTCTGCCCTCTCTCCTCACCACTTTGTTCAAAATGGAGGCCCGACTCTCGAGGTAAGTCCCTTTTTTAAGTGGGAAAAACTGACCTTGAAAATTTTGAAATTCAGGATGTAAAAAATTATTTTTTCGATAACCCACCATTTGATGAGCTTATTTTTCAACATAAAGTGCTCTCACAAGAACATAAGAAAGAAGAGTGGGGCTACATTATACTTCCAGCTGTATTTTTCCCTAAATCGATAGCTGATTCTCAGCCTCAACTTAAATTTTGTTCCAAATCCTTAATTCACTTAGAAACCAAAAGTCTGTTGATTAATTCTTTGGATATACTCATCAATTGAGCATGCAAGGTTCCATGAGAGAGAGAATGACAAAGATTCGCAACACTCAGAATGGAAACATTACTGATGCTATTAGTCCTTTCCGTCCAACCTCTTATCCACAAAATGTGATTCCTGAGTTCTAGACTGGTACCCCTTCAGCATTGACCCAAAGAAATTTTTACCCAATCTAAAAGTATTGATTTCTTCCTACTCCGTTGGAATTGACTTTCTTCCTACTCCATTGGAATTCTGGTTTCAAGTGCTTTGATCATTATGTAAGAATTTATTTTATTCTTTCACAGTATGTGGGCATTGTTGGCCAGGTTACCATTTGTGCCCTGGCATATGAAAATGCACCAGGAAAGAATCAGTTTTCTTTTGGAAGTGGAAGGATAATTAAAGGAAATGTTACAATATATTCATAAGTGATTCTATGTTTAATTAAATGGATAATATTACATGATTTTGTTTTGATTTTGTATTCAGTTGAGTTCCATGGCTCACCTTGATTCAAGTTTCAGTATCCTTTTTAAGAACAATCCAGAACTTATTTCTTGTCTGCACAAAACTTCAGTTCCAAAAGGAGCTAAATAGACTTGTCCTAATGCAGGGTTATTTATGTGAACTTATTTACCCTTTTCTCTCAATGATACTGCAAGGTTTATTGTTTCCTTCATTCTCTGGTTTTATTTTAGACTTCCAGCACCCGTAGTACTTTGATTTTATTTTGAGAACTGCATCTCCCTTGTGAGAGGAGAAGGCAGGAAACCACAGCATGTTATATCTGAAATACTTGTGGTTCAAGAGTTTCCTGCCACACTTCCCACCATCACAGAGATTGGCCACATCAAATCAACCGTACTGACTGCTGTACGGATTCTGCTTTTGCTTTAGTCCAATACAGTATTTGGTCACATTTTAACCTACAGCATCTACTAGGAAAACAAACTGTAAAAACTTTTAAGCAGAATCAGCAACATAGGAACAGGAGTTTCGGGTGGGAGAGGGGAAGAGGAGGAGAGGGCACAATGTAGATACCCTGAGGTAGATATGATCTTAACATTAATTCATTTTGCATTCTGTTTTGAGGGAAAAAAAAGTTTGTATAAAACTGTTCTATACTTAAATAAGAGTATTTATGAGAATTTGAAGACGATTAGCTGAGGTAAACTGGGGAACTAAGTTAAGGGACAGATAGAGATACAGTGGCGGAAATTTAAGGAGATATTTCAGAACAATCAGAACAAAGATGCATTCCAGTCAGAAAAATTTGAAGGTTAGAATGCACCATCTATGGCCAACTCAGGAAATACTTTAAGAAAGTATCTAGTTGAAAGAGAAAGAATACAATTTCATGAAGACTAGTGGTAGGTCAGAGATTAGTCAGAATAGTTCTTATAGACATCATGACATATATGGATAATATAGGAAAATGCCACTGCAATAGAAGATCTGCCATTATCTTAATTAAAGGCACAGCAGGTTTGATAAGCCAAATGGATCCCCTGAGCTGAACAATCTCCTGCATTTCAGCCGTCACCTCCTCTCTCTCCTTCCCACAACAGCGACACTGTCCCCCTTGTTTTCACCGATCATCCCATCAATATCCAAATCCGCAGGATCATTAGTTGTCATTTTCACCACCTGCAGCAAATGCCATCTCCAGATACGCAGTCCCTTCCCTTCCATTGTCAACCTTCCACAGGGATCATTCCCTCCAGGACACGAAGGTGCACTCTTTCTGCAATCTCAACACATACCCACAGCCCCAGGGCACTTTCCCCTGCAATCACATTAGGAATAACACTTGGCCATTGGCTTACTCCCTCCTCACTACTGAAGATCCAAACACACCTTTCCAGTGAAGCAGCACTTTACCTGCGTTTCATCAATCTAGTCTACTGTATTCACTGTTCACAATTCTTTTACATTGGGAAAAGAAGTGCAGACTGGGTAACCATTTTGCAGTACGCCTTTGGTCTGTCTGCCAAAATAACCCTAAACTACCAGTGCCTGCCACTTCAACACACCACTATCTTCCCTGGCCAAGGTCTCTGTCTCAGACTTGCTGCAGTGCTCCAGCAAAGTTCAGTGTGAGCTGTAAGAACAACACCTCATTTTCTGCTTGGGAACTTCACAGCATTTTCAAATTAAAAGATTTTAGGGCCACGTCCTTACGCAGCCCCCACACACCAGGCTTTGTCATCACATTGAAAAATGTGGCACTGAAAAAGCACAGCAGGTCAGGCAACATCCGAGGAGCAGAAGAATAGATGTTTCAGGCATAGGCCTGTCATCAGGTGCTTATGCCTGAAATGTCGATTATCTTGCTCATCAGATGCTGCCTGACTGCTGTGCTTTTCCAGTGTCACACTATTCAACTCTGGTCTCCAGCATCTGCAGTCTTCAATTTTTCCTTGTCATCACTTGTGCTGCCACCGCGCACACAACCTATTGTCAACTAGTAATAGTCCACATTAGCAGCTATTCATTCTCCCAGGCTAACCTTTAACCCATCCTTTGTTTGTTCAACTGATTTTCTCAATCCCATTGGGTTCTATATCCACCAATCACTTACTCCTCCCCACCCCACCACTTCATCTTCTGTATAAATACTAAACTTTTCCTTGCTATTATCAGTTCTGAAGAAGGGCCACTGGACTCAAAATGTTAACTCTGCTTTCTTTACACAGTTGCTGTCAGACCTGCTGAGTTTTTCCAGCAATTTTTGTTTTTGTTTCTGACCTCCCTTGTTTCTATTTCGTACATTTCTATGTGATGTAAAAAAGAAGCAACAATGACTAAAAGAATAATGAGAAGGGATAATTTTTTGGGAGTACAAGATAATAAATATAAAACAGAAGTTCAACAGGTCTGGGGAATTAATGATGGAGAATAAGCAAGTGGAAGATGAATTCATCATAAATTTTGCATCTGTCTTCACTGCAGAGTTACAAATAAAATCTTAGAAATAATTGTAAATCAAAAGGTGAAAAAGAGCAAAGAACTTAAAATAATTAACATTGCCAGGGAAAAGGTGATAATGAAATTATTGGAACTAAACAAGCACAAGTCCCCTGGTCCTGATGAGCTTCATTCAAAGATTTTAGAAGAAGTGACTGCTGAAAAAAAATGTATTAAAACATTGAAGATTACAGCGCAGTACAGGTCCTTCAGCCCTTGATGTTGCGCCGACCTGTGAAACCAATCTGAAGTGCATCTAACGTACACTATTCCATTTTCATCCATATGTTCATCCAATGACTATTTGAACGCCCTTAAAAGTTGGCAGGTCTACTGTTGCAAGTAGGATGTTCCATGCCCCTACTATTCTGAGTAAAGAAACTACCTCTGACATCTGTCCTTTATCTATCACCGCTCAATTTAAAGCTATGTCTCCTCATGCCAGCTATCACTATCCGACAAAAAAGGTTTTCACTGTCCACCCTATCTAACACCCTGATTATCTTATATGTCTCAATTACGTCACCTCTCAACCTTCTTCTAACAAAAACAGCCTCAAGTCCCTCAGCTTTTCCTGCATACTCGGCAAATCCTAGTAAATCTCCTCTGAATCCTTTACAAAGCTTTCATATCCTTCCAGAACTGTACGCAATACTCCAGGTGCGGCCGCACTAAAGTTTTGTACAGTTGCAACATGACCCCGTGGCTCCGAAACTCAATCCCTCTACCAATAAAAGCTAAAGCTAACACACCGTATGCCTTCTTAACTACCCTATCAATGTGGATGGCAACTTCCAGGGATCTAAGTAAATGAACACGGAGATCTCTCTGCTCATCTACACTGCCCAAGAATCTTATCATTAACCCAATACTCTTTATTCCTGTTGCTCCTTCCAAAGTGAATCATTTCACACTTTTCCACATTAAACTCCATTTGCTACCTCTCAGCCCAACTCTGCAGCTTATCTGTGTCCCTCTGTAACTTGCAACATCCTTCAGCACTATCCACAACTCCACCAACCTTAGTGTCATCTGCTACTTTACTAACCCATTCTTCTACGTCCTCTTCCAGGTCATTTATAAAAATGACAAACAGCAGTGGCCCTAAAACAGATCCTTGTGGTACAACACTAGTAACTGGACTCCAGGATGAACATTTCCCAGCAACCACCAACCTCAGTTTTCTTTCAGCTAGCCAATTTCTGATCCAAACTACTAAATCACCTCAATCCCATGCCTCTGTATATTATACAATAGCCTACTATGGGAACCTTTTCAAACTCCTTACTGAAGCCCATATACACCATATCAACTGCTTTACTCTCATCCAACTGTTTGGTCACCTTCTCAAAGAACTCATTAAGGTTGTGAGGCATAACCTGCTCTGCAGAAAAGCTCCAAGGAACAGAGGATTTTCAGGATGTATGTTCACAATCCCTGGAGATGGAACTCGGAGGTGAAGCAGGAGACCGAGCCCGGAGCTCCATTGTTGATTTAGGAGTTTTAATCCCAGAATTACATACCCGAGCCCGAAGAGGTGTTTACTATCCCTAATCAACTTATTCCTTTCTAAATGATTATAAATTCTAAGACTTTTTCTAACACCTTTTTCCACAACTGAAGTACAGCTCACTGGTCTATAATTACCTGGGTTATCTCTACTCCTCTTCTTGAACAAGGGGACAACATCTGCTATCCTCCAATCTTCTGGCATTATTCCTATACGCAATGATGACATAAAGATCAAAGTCAAAGGCTTGCAATCTCCACCCTGGCTTCCCAGAGAATCCTAGGACATATCCCATCCGGCCCAGGGGACTTAGCTATTTTCACACTTTCCAGAATTGCTAAAACCTCCTCCTTGATAATCTCAATCCTGTCTAGTGTAGTAGCCTGTATCTCAGTATTCTCCTCGACAACATTGTCTTTTTTCCAGTGTGAATACTGAATTTGAATATTAGTTTGAATTTTGAAAGAAAAAAATCATTTTCTGAAAAAGTCCCAAACTGAAAGATTGTGAACCAGACAGCTCTATTAAAGAAAGAAGGAAGATAGGAGGCTGCAGGCCAGTCAGCTGTCATAGAGAACACGGTAGAATCTCATAGAAGTGGTAGTGAAACAATTCGAGAAAATGCTGAAGGAGAGAATTAATCTCGATTTACAGAGGCAAGATTTGATCAGGGATATCCAGCATGGCTTTGTCAAATATGTTATCCTAGAAATTTGATTGAATATTTTGAGGAGGTGACCAGGTGTGAAGATGAGGGTAAAACAGTAGATGTAGTTGTGGAGATGTGGAAGTGCTAGTAATAAGTAAGGTTACGGATGATACAAAGGTTGGTTGGCCCGGTGGTTGACAGTGCAGAAGAAGGTCTTAGGTCATAAAAGGAGGACATAAATGGATTGCTCAGATGGAATTTAATGCTGATAAATGTGAAATGAGGCTTTTTGCAAGCAGTAAGAAAACAATGAATGATAGGATTCTCGGAAGCTCCGAGGAACAGAGGGTTCTCGGGATGTATGTTCACAATCCCTGGAGATGGAACTCGGAGGTGAAGCAGGAGACCGAGCCCGGAGCTCCATTGCCGATTTAGGAGTTTTAATCCCGGCATTACATACCCGAGCCCGAAGCCGCTGCACAGCGACAGTGGCCCCAGCCTCACCCCGCCAAAGTCAATCAGGGCGGTTCCTCTTTCCCCCTCCCCCTCCCCCCGCCGTCAATCAGCGCGAGGCCACTGCCCCGCCCCACTCCTCCCCCCGCCGTCGATCAGCGTGAGGACACTGCCCCGCCCCGCCCCACTCCTCCCCCCGCCGTCAATCAGCGCGAGGCCACTGCCCCGCCCCACTCCTCTCCCCGCCGTCAATCAGCGCGAGGCCACTGCCCCGCCCCACTCCTCCCTCCGCCGTCGATCAGCGTGAGGACACTGCCCCGCCCCGCCCCACTCCTCCCCCCGCCGTCGATCAGCGTGAGGACACTGCCCCGCCCCGCCCCACTCCTCCCCCCGCCGTCAATCAGCGCGAGGACACTGCCCCGCCCGCTCCTCCTCCCGCCGTCAATCAGCGCGTGGGGAACACTTTCCCACCTCCCCCCGCGGTAAGTCAGCGCGGGGACACTGGCCCCGCCCCGTCCCCACCGCTTTCAATCAGCGTAGGGCGTTACCAGATGACGGGCCGGGAGCGCTCCTATTGGTCAGTGCCGAGAGCCTCGCGGCCTTGTTGTTTTGTACCCGTGGAACCGGCCGCCGGAGTTCGAGAGGAGATCGAGGATAGCAGTTTGGAGCCTAGTAGACACGGGGATTGCCCCAGCTGAGTGGCTCTTTCACTGTTGCACTAGGATGCCCGCCTGCAGTCTGTGAGCCGGAGCAGCATTGCTGACCGAGGCCAGCATTCGTGCTCTTCCCTTAGAGAACTGCGAAAACAAGATGTCCGCCCGGGCGGCCGGAGGAGTGGGCAAGGTATGGGGTGGGGGGAAGAGGGTGGCGTGTGAGGGGAAGAGAGAGGGAGAGAAAGACAGAGGAGGGGGGAGGAAAGAGGTGGGAGGAGATTGGTTAGGAGAAAGACAGAGGGAGATTTGTGGGAGTGGAAGGGATCGGGGAGGAAAGTGGGAGAGAGATGGGGAAAAGTTAGTGAAAGTGAGTGTAGCTGTTTGGGGGAGTTGGAAGTGAGGGGCTCAGTGAAAGGAGAGCGATGGTGAGACCCTGTCGACGCGACATGTACTGGGTTGTTCCCACCGGGCCCTGTCGGAATCCTGCTCTGACACTGGAAGAGTTTATGGTTGAGGGAAAGTCTGGGGAATGGGGTGCAGTTTAGCGGAGGGTACTTTGGTCAGGCTGTACAACGGGGTGGACCAGTGATAAGGGAATTGAGATGCAGTAACTGCAACTTAACTCCGGGTCGAGTTTCTCGTCATCTCTCGTTTACTGCTCTCAACGTCGAATGATATTGCTGGGTCCAGGTGTCGCCGATGTAATGGTTTACAAATGTTCACTTTGCTGCTTGAACTTAAATAGTCTTTCCGGATGTTTTAGAGGTCAGTGATGTTTAGTAAGTTGGCTTCTTATTTGTAGGAAGGCGTTTGGACAGGGCACCATTGTCTTCAAGTGAGGTCTGGTTTCACTTCGATGATGAAACTTTATGGTATGCGCTAGAGGAGAAAGGGTGCAACAAATATTTCTGCTGCTACCTAAGTCGTCATGAAACTAGTAGTCGATGTATTGAGTTTCCATCAACATGTGGCTACGAAAGCACATATCTAAGCTAATTTGTATTTGTACCGTGCGTACCTTGAATTGAACTCGATTATAGCTGCTGGTGCTATCTTTTTATTAAACTCAACAAACGTCTTTAAGTGCTCAGATCTTGCATGGTCAATACGTTCTTAGTAATTCCATTTTGAACTGGAAAAGTACAGACTACGTAGGAAAGTAATCAAACTTTGTTTAACTGACTTGAAGGATTGATTTGAGCTCATTATTTTAGAAGTGAACGGTTATAGTTAAATCTGACACGCTCTTGTTAAGTTTGTGTTTGCAGATTCTTTTCTCGAGGTGGGGGTATGTGAAAATTGTTCGTTCTGCGCAGACAGACAGTGGAAAATAAACACATGCCTTTGTTCCATGTGCATCAACTGGCACTTCTATAACATTCTTTAAGATGGTATTGTACAAGCAAGGAGAGATCTTGAATTGAAAATAGGGAGAGATGTGGCAATAAAAGCCAAGTGTTGGATAAATTTGAGTTTTGACAGCATCTGTGGTTTGAGAAACCAAGTTCATGTTTCAAGTCTGATAGGTCTCTTCTGAATGAATGCTCTAACATTCACAGTACTTAGCTTTTATATGAGAGATGTAACCATATTGAAGAATTTTGGAAAATGTGATGGATGAAGAGCACAGCAGACTTGAGTTGCCAAAGTGGGTGTCATAAGCTGAGACTTGGAGTCCTAGAGATTTCCAGGATGGAAATTGGTCTAACTCGTGTGTGCTGACCAGATATCCTAATTTAGTCCCATTTGGTAGTACTTCGTCCTTATCCCTCTAAAACATTCATATTCATGTAACTATCCAGATGGCTTTTAAATCTTGTGACTGAACCAGCCTCCACCATTTTCTCTGTCAGCTCATTCCATACATGCACCACCCTCTGTGTGAAAAAATGCCCCTTGGGTTCTCTTTATATCTTCTCCTCCTCCTCTCCCCCCCCCCCCCCCCCCCCCCCCCAAACCTATACCCTCTAGTTCCGGACTCCCCCACCCCAGGGAAAATACCTTGTCTATTTATCCTATCTATGCCCTCCATGATTTTGTAAACTTCTATCAGGTCACCCCTTGGCCTCTGACACTCCAGGGAAAACACCCCCAGCCTATTCAGCCTCTCCCAATAGCTCAGATCCTCCAACCCTGGCAATATCCTTTCTGAACCCTTTCAAGTTTTACAACATTCATCCTGCAGGAAGGAAACCGGAATTGCACACAATATTCCAAAAATGACCTACCTGATGTCCTGTACAGCCGCAACATGACCTCCCAACTCTTAGACTCAATGCTCTGACTGAAAAAGGAAGGCATGCCAAACGCTGCCTTCACTATCCTTCACTGCCTTCAAGGAGCTATGAACCTGCAGTCCAAGGTCTCTTTGTTCAGCAACACTCCCCAGGACCTAACCATTAAGTGTATAAGTGCTACTTTGATTTGCTTTTCCAAAATGCATCATCTTGTATTTATCGAAATTAAACTTCATCTGCCACTCCTCTGGCTGTTGGCCCATCTGATCAAAATCCTGCTGTACTCTGAGGTAACTTTTTTTGCTGTCCACTGCACCTCCAATTTTGATGTCATCTGCAAACTTACTTACTGTATTGCCTGTGTTCACATCCAAATCACTTATATAAATGACAAAAAGTAGTTAAACCAGCAGCGACCCTTGTGGCACTCCACTGGTAACAGGCCTCCAGTATGAAAAGCATCTCTTCACCCCCCTCTGGCTTCTATCTTTGAGCCAGTCCCGTATCCAAATGGCTAGTTCATGCTCTACTCCACTTGATCTAACCTTACTAACCGGTCTCTCATGAGGAATCTTGTCAGATGCCTTACTGAAGTCCCTCTAGATCACTTTGACAGCTCTGCCCTCATCAATCCTCTTTTATTTCAACAAACTCAATCATTTGTAAGACATTATTTCCCCCACACAAAGCATGCTGACTATTCCTAATCAGTCCAAATACATGTAAGTCCTGTCCTTCAGGATTCCATCCAACAACTTGCCCACCACTGACATCAGGCTCACTGATCTATAATTCCCTGGCTTTTCCTTACCACCTTTTTTAAGTAGTGAAACCACATTAGCCAACCTCCAGTCATCTGGCACCTCGCCTGTGACTATTGATGATTGAAATATCTCCACAACGGGCCTAGCAATTGCTTCCCTAGCTTCCCAAAGAATTCTGGGGTACATCTGATCAAGTCTTGGGGATTTATCCAGCTTCGAGAATAACGTATTTTAAGGAAAAATATACTCAGTCACCAAGTTAGGAATAACTTGGCTGGTGCAGAGTGAACTTACATTGATTCTCCACCAGAATACATCTTTTGTTTCACTTGTTTCTCCTTTAGAGTCCTAGAAGAATGCAGGTTTCCTGTTTTTGCTGTATGATTCGCAACTTTACAGTTTTGGACTGCCCACTAGAAACTAAGTTGAAGACTGCTGAGGTTAATTGCAATTAAAATCGATGTAATTAATTGGAGAGGAGAGGCTTTGATTCAGTCTGGACAAGATAGCAAACCAAATAGATGTCTCACAGAATCTCAATTGTATTATGTTATTTCATTATTTTTCAGCCTCCTGTCTGGTAGTGGTAAATGTGCCAAATTGCGCTCTCTTTAATGTTGTCAATTTCAGGGAAGTCAGTTTTATGAACCTTTGCAACACTGATCTCTAAATAATCTGTTTCAGCACTTGTCCTTTAGGACTGATGCTTGCATTTGGGATTGCATTCAGTAATTCTGGCAACCTCCTATAAAACTGCATAGTCCCTACTTATGTGTCAAAGCTGAGTACAGTGAGTGAAACTGAGATTGTTTCAGTTTTCAGTGTCATTTCCTGTAATTGTTGAATTTTGTAGTTTTACACAATGGCGACAACTGATTTTTATGCGGCTTCTAATGAAGGAAAACATTCCCAGGCAAGAACAAAGCAGGCGAAGTTAGTCAGATAGTCATAGAATAAAACAACATGGAAACAGACCTTTCAGTCTAACTAGTCTACACTGACCATGTGTCCAAGCTGAACTAGTCCCACTTGCATATGTTTGATCTATATCCCATTCATGTACTTATCTAAATGTTTTTTAACTGCTGTAATTGTACTACTTTGTGGTGGTTCGTTGCACATAATGCACTCTGCATAAAAAATAATGTTGCCTTTCACATCCTTTTTGAAAAGTTTCTTTTCTCATCTTAATAAAAAAAGTCCTCCGGCTTTGAACTTGCCCACCCAGGGGAAAAGACCCTTGCTGTTCCCCTTATTTATGCCCCCTATGGTTTTATAAACCTCTAGAAGTTCAACCCTCAACCACTTATGCTTCAGTGAAAAAGTCCCAGCCTATCCAGGTTATTTTTATAACTCGAACCCTCCATACCTGACAATATCCTGGTGAATCTTTTCTGAACTCTCTCCAGTTTTATAACATCCTTGCAGGGCAACCAGAATTGCACACAGTACTCCAGAAGAGGCCTCACCAATGTCCTGTAACAACCTCAACATGACGGCCTGACTGCTATGCTCAAAGATCTGAGCAATTGACAAGCGTGTTAAAAGCCTGAACCATCCTGCCGATCTGTGACACAAATTTCAAACCAGTAGCTTTGTCAAAAAAGTGAATTTTATGGAGGTCCTTCACAAGCAATGTATTGCGGCAGAGGAATTTGAGGATTCCAGAAGGGTCCTGGCCAGTTTTTTTTGGCATCAGCGTGCGCTGAAGCGAGTACACCAAAAATCAGTGGCATGGAATATTTCATAGGGAAAGTAGATAAGAGGGTTTGCAGAGTCTGGAACCATGAAGCAATCACAGAAATCAAATTCTAGCTTTGGGGTTATAGTATCCAGGAGTCAATGTTGGCTGTGAGGTGAGTAAAGATATTGGCAGCTGTGTTTTTAACAAGGTGAATGTAATATTTTACAAGAGTAGAGGATGAAAAGCCAGACAGCTGAGCCTTGGAATAGTAAAATTTGGATGCAATAAATCAGGATCTCAGCTGTAGATAAATGCAGTCTGTGTTAAGAGTGCATGAAATTATGGTGATAAAAGTAAGTGTCTTTGTGATGGAGAGAATATGGTGGTATTGGAGAGATTAAGAGAATTGGAACTGGCTGTGATTTGACCTCATTTGTGGATGATCTTACCAAGTAGTAGCATGCAAGGTGGAGAGGCACCTAGAACAAATGTTCAGTGGCTCAGGAAGTCATGGGATCATGGGCAAAATGGTCAGCTACAGATTATTTGCCTAACAGCTGATGTGAGGCAATGAAGCTAAATGGGGAAAGTTGAACTTTAGGTAATGATGTCAAAGGCTGCAGAAAAGCAGTTGTGGGGTCAAGAATGAGGGTCATGAGTGGCGTCCAAGGAGATGGCTTCAGGGAGGTTTAAATTTTGGAACAAATTGAAGTGAGATAAATGTAGTGAAGTTGTAAGGATTACCTTAATCTTAAATATATAGTAAATTGAGTTCTTTTTGTTCATTGGAGAGATTGGGGTTAAAGGAGATGCTCGATAGTGCAGATAACCTGCATGTTATCTTTGCTCCCTGGTACATTTTTTATGAGAGGGGGAGATTTAAATCATAATCTGTTGAAATAGCATAATACTAAAAATGCTAGAGATCTAAAATGAAAGCAGAAGGTACTGGAAATAGTCAGCAGGCAAGGCAGCAATAGTGGAAACAGTTGACTGACTTGTTGAGAAGTCACAGACATGAAATGTCTGTTTTTATTATCACTTGAAATCTGTTGATGTATAGGTTAATAGTTTCTATGCCAGAAAGCTGAAGTTTGTGCCCCTTAACTTTCAGTCACCTAGGATGCGGGCTGTACTCTGAATTGACCAAATTGGTCATGGGCATGGTTTACAAAACAGAACAATGGCAAAGCATGATGATGAATGGAGAACAAAAGTTTATTGGTTGGAATTTAGAAAGTGCAGTTGTAGTGATTTGTTGGAAGGATTTTGAAAATGTTTAGCAGAAGCATTTGCAATCAAAGCAGTTTTCTGCTGAGTAAATTGTTTTGTGCAATGTATGTTGCAACTACTTTAAAGATAAAAAACAATTTTGTGCCTTAGTGTTTGTTTGAATTTCTAACTCATGAATTCTACTGTATGGAAATATATAATTATTCCAAACGCGTAATGAGATATTTCAAATTATCTGCTCTACATCAACCTCTCTCTCAAGACAATGAAATAAAGCTCTGGCATTGGGGTGTTAATGCTGTTAATATTATCAGTGTGTGCCTGGAAATGGAAGCCAACACCAACTCCAATAAAGGGACCAAAACTGTGCGCAAACTTGAAGGTGTGATCTCACCAATACTTGAATAACTGAAGCATAATATTGTGTATATTCATATATAATTTGTTTTTAAAGTTTTTGTCACAGTGAACACCTCCACACTTTCCCACGTCATTGAAACATAGAAAATATGAGTGCAAGTAGGCCTTTCAGCCCATCGACTCTGCCATTCAATGAGATCACAACTGATCTGATAATCATGATGTGGAGGTGCAGGTGTTGGACTGGGGTGGACAAACTCAGATGTCGTGTGACACTAGGTTATAGTCCCAACAGGTGTATTTGAAAATACAAGCTTTTGGAGCACTGCTCCTACGTCGGGTAGTTAGTGCCACAGTCTGACTCCAGACTGGAACAAGGCAGACTCTAACTTGGCATTTAATGCATTGAACTGAGTTGTCACCTTTTGGTTTTTATACTGATAAAACCTTAAATTATCTTAGGCAGTAAATTCTGGGGTTTACATATTCATCAATCGAAACCTGCATCACTGTTCTAAGTGATTACAGACTTAACAGCCATCTAGATTTGTCTAATACATTGCATTAGTTGTATGACACTGATCTTTCTCATAAATTCTGTGCCCCGTGTATCCTGCCCCACTAGCTACCTATGAAGGATCTGTTTTCAAATAGATCTAATAATCCTCAATTCCACATTCCTGCCTTCTACCCATAACCCTTGATTCCTTTTACTTATTAACAATGTCTACCTCAGCCTTGAATATTTGTAATGACCTAGACTTGACAGCTCTCTGTGGGAGAGATTTCAATAGATTTATTACCTACTGAGAGAATTAACTCTTGTGAATTAAGTGAGTGACCCTAGCTTCTGAGAATAGTCCCTTAGGTCCTAGACTCTCCCACAAGGGAAAACTGCCCCTTCACATAGAGTCATAGAGATGTACAGCAAGGAAACAGACCCTTCAAATCCTCTTAATGGTATATGTTTCAATAAGTTCACCTCTCATTTGTCTAAAGTCCAATGAGTACAGGTCCAACCTAATTCATTTGTCCTCATAAGAAAATCCGCGGCACGGTGGCACAGTGGTTAGCACTGCTGCCTCACAGCGCCTGAAGACCCGGGTTCAATTCCCGACTCAGGCGACTGACTGTGTGGAGTTTGCACGTTCTCCCCGTGTCTGCGTGGGTTTCCTCCGGGTGCTCCGGTTACCTCCCACAGTCCAAAGATGTGCGGGTCAGGTGAATTGGCCATGCTAAATTGCCCGTAGTGTTAGGTAAGGGGTAATGTAGGGGTATGGGTGGGTTTCGCGTCGGTGTGGACTTGTTGGGCCGAAGGGCCTGTTTCCACACTGTAAGTCTAATCTAATCTAAAACCTTGTGAATCTTGTCTGGATTGTATAAATTACAAATCTATCTTTCCTAAGATAAGGGGACCGATCTGTTCACTGCATTACGTGCAAAGCTTTTATGGTAGATTTTTATGATTCATGCACAGGAGATGCTTTTTTTTTGCAGTTCTCCATTTAAGTAGTAATCAGCCCCTCCAATCTTTCCACCAGAATGCATTATACAATTTTTCAAAATTATATTCCATCTGCCCCGTTTTGTTCATTCACTTAAACTATGTTCTTTGGCAAATTCTCAGGGCGGTAAGGCAGCTGAGTGGTTAGCACTGCTGTCTCACAGCACCAAGTACCTGGGTTCAATTCCTGCCTTGGGTGACTGTGTGTAGTTTGCGTGTTCTCCCTGTGTCTGCGTGGGTTTCCTCTGGGTGCTCTGGTTTTCTTCCACTGTCCAAAGACGTGCAGGTTAGGTGAATTGACCAAGCTAAATTTGTCCATAGTTTTCAGGGCTGTGGAGGTTAGGTGCATTGGTCAGGAGTAAATATAGGATAATAGGGTAATGTAGTGAGTCTGGGTGGGATACTCTTTGGAGGGTAGGTGTGGACTTGTTGGGCCAAATGGCCTGTTTCCACACTGTAGGGATTCTTCTGATTGTGTTAGACTCACCACTTGCTTTCTCACTTATTTTATATTACCTACAAACCTGGCTAATGCTGTCAGTTGGGTTTTCTCAATCTACTTTAGATTAAAGTCAACCATGTACAGTTCTTTTTGTGTGTCGTCATTATCTTGTGGTTTATTCTTTATGGTGTGACGCAGCTACTGTACCTATAGACTACTTCCACCAGTGTTGACTTCCCTTGTTGTTTCTGACCTCTGCCCATATGGATTCTGTCTTTTCTTAAGACCATAAGACATTGGAGTATAAATTAGGCCATTCAGCCCATTGCATCTGCTCTGCCCTTCAGTCATGGCTGATAAGTTTTTCAACGTCATTCTCCCACTTTTTCCCCATAACCCTTGATACTTAAGAACCTATCTATCTCAGTCTTAAATTTACCCAGTGACCTAGCCTCCACAGCCTTCTGTGGCAATGAATTTTGTAGATTCACCACTTTCTGGCTGAAGAAATAACCTCTTATCTCCATTCTAAAAAGTCTTCCCTTTACTCTAAGGCTATGCTGTCTGGTCCTGGTCTGTCTTACCAATGGAAACATCTTCCCAACATCCACTCTGCACAGGCCATTCAGTATTCTGTATAGAGTCATAGAGATGTACAGCATGGAAACAGACCCTTTGGTCCAATCTGACCATGCTGACAAGATATCCCAACCCAGTCTAGTCCCACCTGCCGGCAGCTGGCCCATATCCCACCAAATGTTTCCTATTCATATACCCATCCAAATGCCTCTTAAATGTTGCAATTGTACCAGCCTCCACCACATCCTCTGGCAGCTCATTCCATAAACGTACCACCCTCTGCGTGAAGTAGTTGCCCATTCGGGATCTCCCCCATTTCTGTCTAAACTCAAGTGTATATACCCAGGCTCTTTAAACGTCCCTCATATGTTAAGCTTCTCATTCCTGGGACCATTCTCACAAACTTCCTCTGAACACACTCCAGGGCCAGTACATCCTCCTTGAGATATGGTGCCCATAAATGAGCACAATACTCTAAATGTAGTCTGACCAGAGCCTTATAGAGCTTTAGAAATACATCCCTGCTTTCATATTCAAGTAATCTCAAAATAAATGTCATGATTGCATTGCCTCTCTGCCTACTGACTCAACCCACAAGTTTACCTTGAGAGAATCCTGGACTAGAACTCCCAAGTCTCTTTGCATGTTAGACTTCAGAAATTTTTCTTCATTTAGAAAATAGTCCACGCCTGTCGTCTTCCTATGAAAGTGCATGACCTCACACTTTTCAATGTTGTACTCCATCTTCCACTTCTTTACCCACTCTCCTAACCTATCCAAATTCTTCTGCAATCTCCCTGTCTCTTGAATGCTACCTGTCCCTCTACCTATCTTTGTATCATCTGCAAACATAGCCAGAATGCCCTCACTTCCTTCATTTAGATCGGTAATATATGAAGTGAAAAGTTGTGGTCTCAATACTGAGTCTTGTTGAACACCACTTGTCACCTGCCACCCTGAGAAGGACCCTTTTATCCCTGCTTTCTGCCAGAGAGCCAAGCTTCTATTCGTGCTAACACCTTGGTTCTGACACCATAAGCCCAAGTTTTATGCAGTAGCCTCCTGTGTGGTATCTTGTCAGAGGCTTTCTTGAAGTCCAGGTCGATAACGTCCATTGGCTGTCCTTTGTCTAACCTCGTTACTTCCTCAAAGAATTCGAGCAGAATTGTCAGGCATTCATCCCCTTGATGAAACAATGCTGACTTGGCCCTATTTTACCATACACTTCCAAATATTCAAAAATCTCATCCTTTGCGATTCCAGGATATTACCCATGACTGAGGTTTAGCTAATCAGTCTGTAATTTTCTATCTTTTGCTTTATTTCCTTTTTAAACTGAGGTGTCATGTTAGTGATTTCCAGTCTTCTGGGACCCTCCATGACTGTAGTGATTTCTGAAAGATCATTACCAACGCCTCCACTATCTCTTAGGCTTCGAACTCTGGGGTGTAGTCCATCTGGTCCAGGTGATTTATCTACGTTCAGGCCATTCATTTTTTTCTAGCACCTTCTCCTCGGTAATGGCCACCATACCTGGCTCTGCTCCCTCACTCTCTTGAATCTTTGGGATGTTACTTGTATTTTCCTAAGTGAAGACTGACAAAGTAATTATTCAGTTCCTCAGCCATTTCCTTGTTCCCCACTACTATCTCTCCAGTGTCATTTTCCAGCAGCCCAACGTCCACTTTTTGCCTCTCTTTTGCCCTTGATATATCTAAAGAAACTCAATCTTCCTTCATATGACTAGCTATCTTATCCAAGATCATTTCTTACTTTGTATTTATTGCATCTCATAATAACAAAGTTACTCCACTACCCTTTTCTTCCTGACTGTCATTTCAAAGTCATTTACCCTTGAATTTTTTTCCCAGTTTTGATCTCCTTGTAGATATTTTCAATTATATCTGTTCAAAGATTTAAATTATGCACATTGAGCAGGTGGAATTCAAGCCCAGGCCTCCTGGCTCAGATGCAGGGGTAGTACTACTGTCTCACAGGGGCTCTTGATCATGTAACAATGTCTATATTACGATCACATTTAACATAGATGGAATCTTAACAATGTATCTTCTCTTTTTTTCAGCTGCTAATTGCTTGCACTGGAACCATTGGTTGAGTCATACAATGTAAATCCTAAAGAATTCAAGTGTATGCCTAATTGTGCCAGATGCTTGAATGTTGTGAGCATTCTGACTGATTCTGCTGCATAACTAGAAAAATGTGTTGCACTCTTGGTACTGTGAAGTAATGAATTGTATTCTAAACTTTCATTTAAGTGTTATAATATGGAAAGGAGCAGAGAAAATGAGCCCTTCAACCTCAGATGTTGAAGATTAAATGAAAAGCCCAAGAAGAGGGAAATGCAAAATGAGGTCAAAATTAGGTTTATTGTGGGAAGTGATAAGGACCTGGGCATTGTGCTGAGAGAACCATGTGCAGCTCAAGCAGAGATGTTGAAAAATAGGGAAAAGTCACAAGAGTTTGAGGGAAATAAGTCAGAGACTGATGGGCGAAAAGGAGGCAGGAGCAAGTCCACAGCAACTCAAAGGTGAAGAAAAAGACTATAAGAGACAGAAGGAGCTGGGATAGATCCAGTTGTGTAAGTTGGTGGTCTGGTTATCTGAGATTTCCTTTCTGCATTTAATACATAGAACAAGTTTCTGCATTTAATATATAGAACAAGGTGGCAGTATGAAATTTCCTAATCGGGTACAGTTTGGGGAAATTTTCTCACCTTTTTTAAAAGCAAAGAACTGCATGGTTAGCACTATCCTGCTGGAAGAGTAATTGGTCAAACTTGTTGAAGCCTTGTACTTAATTTTATATGGGGACCTGAGTGCCAAATAGACCCAGTGCTGGGGAGGAACCTGTCTAATTGAGATTTAAAAGGACAAAACAACAGCAGAGGTTAGCCAGATCGCTGTAGTGATGGTGTCCCGAATGACATGGATCAAGCAAGGATGCAGGAAGCCCTGAACAATCCCTCACTGGCTGGATAATTAGGAGATAATTAGGAGGGCGGCACGGTGGCACAGTGGTTAGCACTGCTGCCTCACAGCGCCAGGGACCTGGGTTCAATTCCCGCCTCAGGCGACTGACTGTGTGGAGTTTGCACGTTCTCCCCGTGTCTGCGTGGGTTTCCTCCGGGTGCTCCGGTTTCCTCCCACAGTCCAAAGATGTGCGGGTCAGGTGAATTGGCCATGCTAAATTGCCCGTAGTGTTAGGTAAGGGGTATATGTAGGGGTATGGGTAGATTGCGCTTCGGCGGGTCGGTGTGGACTTGTTGGGCCAAAGGGCCTGTTTCCACACTGTAAGTAATCTAATCTAATCTGGCAAGGCAACACCTGTCCACTGATGTGGAGGGACAGTAAGATCAAGAATAGAGATAGAGATGTGGGAAATACCTCACCAAATTGAGGGACTGAAAGGCAATGCAGTGGGAGATGGACAGCCAAAGGTTACAAGACAGATTAGAGATTAATCTCTCCACAAAGCAACAGAACAGGAAAAGAAAGTATTCTTGAAGTTCCACTGACCATGTGACCACATCAAGACATGTTTGTGCAGATGAAACTGAACTAAACACAGCACAGTCATCTGGTGAGTGCCTGAGAGGATGGCCCGTTAGAGGGTAACTAGGGAATCAGTTGAGAATGAAGGACTGGCAGCTTTCCCAGTTGAATGCTACTGACCATAGTTTAGGTAATAAAATCTAACTTGAATATCTACCTGGCAGGCCAGCTGTTTCAAGAAATCCACTGGAGTCTGTCCCACTAACGGTCCAACACATGGACATGGGATAGCATCCACTTATCAAAAATACTGCCAGCTGAGCCCCAACAAACTGGCACAAGTCAGGCAGGAAATTCCACACGTAATAAACCATAAAACAGTTGAGCCCATCCGAGCAGTTGGAACATCCAGTGCACTAGTCATTCAGGATGTAATAAAGATATGTCCAGGACTGATTCCTGTAATGACAACATCCCTGTCTGCTCTATAAACCAAAGGCTGCACAATCAGATGGGTCACTCTTGGAACCTCAGCAAAATCAACATTTTAACAAGATACTGGCAAATCCCCATGACCCCCACAGTGAGTGAAGTCTCTCCTGGAAAGCCTATGTCACAGCATGGACATATCCATTTTCCTTAATGCCCCAGCAGCTTTTCATAGGCTGATCAACGAGGTAATAACTGGACTGAGCAAGAATGTTGTGTACCTAGGAAACCTGACCGTTAACAGCATCAAAAAAAGTCATTTGGAAAGAGGTGTTGCCAAGTGGTCAATCTGTATTGTATAGCATAAACGTGTAATTGCTGACAGCTTATCCTGCAGGAAAGTTGCGTTGCACTTAATAGTTGTGTATATGGCTTTCAAGAGTGAAAGATAGAATGAATGCCTACCCACACGTTTTCTTCAAGAAAAACTGTTTTAAAAATGGTGCATGATTAGTGACTTGATCATGTGCTGAAACATCAGAGCAACAGATTTCACAGCATTTTGTCATATCCTTTGGTTGTCATATCCTAAAGGCTGTAAGTTTTTTTTTATAATACTCAAACCTCTGCAAACAATCTTATTTTGTCTTAGCGTTTGGCATTAAGAGGCATAACCATTTCTTCTTACCTAGTACAGTTGTCCATGTTAACTAGTTATTGCATCTTCCTTGAATAAATTTTGTTTTGACAAAGCTGAAGTTTTAAAAATTTATTGAATTTTATTAAACCACCTAAGGAACTGCATTTCAACTCCTTTGGTTCCTGACCTGAACTGCCATTGTCAAACTTGTTCCTATCTGTTCTTTTTGACCCCAAGATTATCTTCAGAACAGATATCCTTTCCAATGAGAAAATTACTGAGGGGCGGATCCATCATCTCTGGCTAAAAAAGCATATCATTGTTTAAAGTCAGGTGGCAACTCAAAATTGGAGGAGCAAGAAAAAGAAAGTGGGAAAAATGAAGTATGGGAGGAATTCGGCGAAAATGCTAAAGAAGCTCGTCCGAAGAGAAACAGTTAACGTTTCGAGCCTGATGTGACTCTTCTCTGCAAGATTTTCTGTTTTTATTTCAGATTACTAGCTTCTGCAATATTTTTACTTCTAATTTGAGTTAACAAAATGAGCCTTGGTCCAATAGTAATGAGATTGTAAAATTAATGGACAATAAGGAGATGGCAGATGAATTGAATAGTTATTTTGTGTTGGCTTGCACTCCAGAGGATACGAGTATCATCTCAGAAGCAATGAAAAGTGTTGTGGGAGGGCAAGAGGAACTTAAAAAAAAATCACCACAGAAGTGGCACTGAGTAAATTGGAGTTGTGGGCTTACAATCATTCAAAAAATGATTGAGACAGAAAGCAGGAAACTGCAGATCAGAGAGCCTATCATCTGTCACACGGAATGTCAGAAGCTAAAAATGATGAAAGGAATTGTAGGAGCGCACATAAATAAATTCAGGTGATTGGGCAGAGTCAACATGGTTTTGTGAAAGTGAAGTCATGTTTGACCAATCTATCAGTGTTCTTTGAGTGTGAAACTCGTGCTGCAGATAAAAGGGAACAGATGCATGTACTATACTTAGATTTCCAGAAGACATTTGCTGAGCTGCCACTTGAAATGTTCGTATGTAAACTTGAAGCTCTGGTATGGGGAACATATTGACATAGATAGAAGATTGACTGCTAACATGAAGCAAAGCGTAGGCATAAATAAGTCTGTTTTGGGTTGGTGAGATGTAATGAATGGTGTATCACAGGGATTGGTGTTGGGACCTCAATTGTTTCCAATTTAAAAAAAAATTAGAGTTGGAATGACAGAATATAATAGGTTCCCAATCTGCTGACAAACCAAAGGGAGGTTAGAAAGCGAGCTATGAAGAGGGCACCAAACTACAAAAATATATAGATTGGTTAAGAATTGGTAAAAATCTGTCAAATGGAGTATAATGTGAGAAAAGTGAAATTATTCCATCAGCCTCCCACCCCATACACGTACACAAAATAAATGGTGTTTTTAAAAAAAAGGGGAAGCGGTTCAAAGAGCCTAATTCACAAGGTTTGCAGAAATAGTCCTAGGGACAAAAAACTGCAGATGCTGGACTCCAACATCGACAGGTAGGAGGCTGGAAGAACACAAGGCAGGCAGTATCAGGAGGTGAAGTCAACATTTCGAGTGTAACACTTCAGGACTGGAGGTGGGAAGGGGTACTAAAATGGGTGGTGACTGGGACACTTCTGCCAACTCCAACTAGACTCCAATGTCAAGAACATCTTTCTCTTCCCACCCCTCTCTGCCTTCGACAAGGACCGTTCCCTTTGACAGTCCTTGGTTTGTGCCACTCTCCCCACCGACTGAACCCCTAGATACCATTCCCTACAACTGGAAAAGTGCAGAATGTGCCAGTACACCACCCCCTCACCTCCATCCAGAGTCCCAAACAGTCCTTCCAGGTGAGACAGACGTTCACCTACCTCACCTAGTTTACTGCATCAGGTGCTCCCAATGTAGTCCCCTTTACATCTGGGGCACCAAGTGTAAACTGTGGGAACGGTTCGCTGTGCATTACAACTGAGTCTGCAGGGGCCGACCGGAACTCCCAGACACCGTCCATTTTAATTCCTCTTCCCACTCTCTTTTCAACATGACCATCCTTGGCCTCCTCCATTGCCGCAATGAAGCACACCTCAAATTGGAGGAACACCACCAATTCTGCCTGGGCAGCCTATAGTCTGGAGGACTCAACATTGAGTTCTCCATTTTCAAATAACCTCCCTTCCCATCCCCTCCTTTCCATTCCTCCCAGCCATGAAACTAATTCATTCCTCCCATTGACCAAGCAGGTTGTACCCTCTACCTGTCTTCACCTATCCCCACTTCACCACCCTGCCTCCACCACTGGCTTTCTCTGCAGCTCCCCCTACATCCACCCCCAGTCCTGAAGAAGCGATAGTCGTAGAATCACAGCATGAAGATAGATCATTTGGTCCAACTCGTCACCTACAAACAAACCCCATCACCATAGATATATTTCCCTCCCCACCCCTATCCGCTTTCCGTAAAGACCATTCCCTCCACACAGTACCTTGTTAGGCCCATGTCTCCCCACCCCACCCCCAACAACTCACTCTCCCCTGCCACCACAGGAATTGCAAAACCTGTGCCCACACCTCCCCCTCACCTCCATCCAAGACCTAAAGGAGCCTTCCACATCCATCAAAGTTTCACCTGCATTTCCACACATCATTTACTGTATCTATTGCTCCCGATGCGGTCTCCTCTGCATTGGGGAGACAGGACGCCTACTCGCAGAGCGCTTCAGAAAACCTCTCCAGGACACCCGCACCAACCAACACCACTACCCCATGGTTGAACACTTCAACTGTTCCTCCCACTCTGCTGAGGACATGCTGCCTCCATCACCACTCCCTTACCACCTGATGTCTGAAGAAAGAACATTCCATCTTCTGCCTCAGAACCCTTCAACGTGGATTTCACAAGTTTCCTTATTTCCCCTCTTTCTTTCCCTCCCCACCCCCCTACCTTCTCCCAGTTGTAACTTGCAGCTCAGTAGTGCCCTCATGACCTGTCTCTCCTGTCCATCTTCCTTCCCACCTATCTGCTCCACACCCTTCCAACCTATCACCATTAACCCCATCTCCATCCATCTATTGCACTCTCAGCTACCCTCCCCTCCAGACCCACACCCTCCCATTTATCTACTAACTTCTGAGGCTCCAAACCTCATTCCCGATGAAGGGCTTTTGTCCGAAACATTAATTTCTTTTTTTTCACTGCTCCTTTGATGCTGCCTGACCTGCTGTGCTCTTCCAGCACCACGCTCTTGGCTCTTCTATTCTTCAGTCTTTTTTTCAGCAGGCTCTTGGTTGACTGGCCTTTAGGAGAATGGAAGGGGGCTGATTGAAATGTGTAAAACTATGACTATACAGACTTGAATACAGTGTGGATATTTTCCCTGGTTGTTGAGTTTAGAACCAGAGAGCTGCTCTGGTTGCTCACAGTTGAGAAGATGAACTATCTCTTTGCTCAGAGGGTGGTCAACCTATGGATTTCAGGACGGGAGGCCAGGACACTCGGTGTATTCAAGAAAGCGATAGATAAAATGTTTAGATATTAAAGGCAGCAAAGTGTACGGAGAGTTACTGGAAATATTGCTTTGAGATAGATGATCAATCATGATGTTGAACAGTGAAGCAGGCCCAAAGGACTTAATGGCCTAATCTTGCTTGTAGTTTCTTTATTTCTATCTTTTAACTACTTTGCAGGAGGCATAAACAGTTAACCAGTAATTAAGAGACTTTGTAGTTAAGTGTTGTAACTTGCAGTAACTGGTGAGGGAAAATAAACTGGCTTTCTTCAGGAGAGACAAGTATTTTAGGTTATGAATAAAGTATATTCTTAATATATGTAACAAAATAAGTACAGGTCTATACAGACTTTGCAGAAAAGCAGTGGAATTTTGACATTCATTGTTGATGCTTCAATTTACTTGTTACAGAAGGGTATTTTCTTGTCATGAAAGGAAACTATTTACATTCCTTGAGGGGGTCTTGGATCTGAACAGAATCTCAGACTTTAAATGGTGGCCTTTCCCAGTAAGCCGCTGCCTGAAGCTTTATTCCCACCCAAAGTCTAGTGCTGCATCTTCAAATTTACCATCTGCAACACACTGAAGCACCGTCTGTCAATATCGTGCACACCCTACAAGCTGTTCAGCTACCCAAGAGCCAGTTAGATAGTTGTGGTCAGATTTGCCTAAGTTGTCCTAACTAGTTAGAACGATCTGAACTAATCAGCAATCTGTTGCCAGCCAGCATTCACTTTCTGCATACCTCCTGGTGCCAGCTCAACTACAAATAGTCTCATTCAATGTTTGAACAAAGCAACTGTGTAAGCTTGACTTAAAATAAGTTTCAGTAACTTGATTGTTAAAACCTTGGTTTTAAATCCACCCCTTCTCCATGATAATCCATAATGAAAAATGCAGAAAAATTAAACAAAATACAGTCTTTACACTTTGAAGACTTTCTGACTCCACCACTCTTGGAGGCAGTGTGTTCCAATTCCAGTCTCCCAACTTCCCAACTCCCCTTAGCCTTCTATTTCTAGCTTTAAATATATGCTCTTAGTTGTTGACTCCTGTACCAATGGAAAATCTGTCTGAGGTACACATTGATCTGGGTGCCTTGGTGTATGAATCACACAAGGTTAGTGTACGGCTACAGCAAGTACTTAGGAAAGCTAATAGAATAAAGTGAGTGTGTACAAAAGTAGGGAGGTTACGATTCACTTGTACAGGGTATTGATGAGATTACATCTGGGGTACAATGCACAGTACTGTCATCACTTTATTTAAGGAAGGATATAAATATGTTAAAGGCACTTAGAAGATTAATGTCTGGAATGACTGATTTCTCTAGTGAGGGCAAGTTGGCTAGGTAGCATCTTGGAGTTAGAGTTAAAAGTGATTTTAATTGAAACAGTATTGTGAGAGTCCTTGACGAGGTATATGCGGATAGGATGTTTCCACTTAATGAAAGAATCTGCTAATAACAGTCACTTGCAATTATAGTGTCATACAGCTTGGAAGCAGATCCTTCAATTCAATGCAGATCATAATCCCAAACTAAACCAGTCCCATCTGCTTGCGCTTTGCTCGTATCGCTCCAAACATTTCTTATTCAAGTAGTTATCTAAATGTCTCTTAAACATTGTAACTGCACCTGCATCGACCACTTCCTCTGAAAGTTCATTCCATGATCTTCTACCTAACCATTTATATTTACTCTGTAAAACCTTGATCCTTTTCCTAACTGTCATTCCTATCAATGTGTACACTAACTTCTGGTTTCTCACTCTCCTATTTATCAATTTGTTTCAAACATTTTGAGATGTCCTAAATCCTGGCACCAGGAAAGTGACATGCTATCCTAGATTCATGTTCACTGCTGTAGAATCTCCTGTCTGGGCCCTTGACAGAAAAATCTCCTAAAGCAATTATTTGAAATTTTGATAAACCCTGCCTAACATAAGAGACCTTCTTAGTGCCCAAGACCTGACTGTCTCTTGTATTTTCCTGTAAGAGATATTGTTTTCAAAAATACCCTAAATTGAGTATCTGTTTGAGAGAGGGATAGCCATATGAGACTTCTGAACTACCTTTTACCTTCCCTGACAGTCACCCACTTAGCTGACTGATCCTGCTGTGTGATCACTTCTCTAAATCTACTAGCCATCTAACTCTGCAACTCTTGTATGTCCTCAATGTCATTAAGCCTAAAAGGAATCAGCTTACAATAGCACCTTTTATAAATGAAATAATTTAGTTTTCTTTATCCAAAGAGTTAACATTAAGCATGTTTAAAAAAAAACTGTTTAAAAAATTTATAAAATCTTAAATAAAATCAACCACTTAGCTGGACAATTGAATTTTAAAAAAGACTCCTGCTCACATGGTCCAGCAGAGAACTTTCAATGTTCTGATTTTAAAAATCTAATTCCAGAGCTGTCCATGCATAGGTCTGTCCAAAAGCTCTGTAAATGCAACTCCATTTTTGAAGAAAACTCTCTTCTATGTATATAATTTTATAGGAAAGAAAACTGAGCTATCCACGTGTAGGCTCTCCAAAAGGTCCATTAATGGAATCCATTTGAAAAAAAGCTTTTTTCTTTTTGTGATTTTGACTGTAAAAGAATTAAAATGAATCAAAATAAAAATCTTATGACTGAAATATAATACCTAAGAAATCTGGAAGTAAGTCTAGAAATAAACCTGAATCTCAGGAGCAGCTGCAAGATCAATGCTACTCTCAGCCCACCATTTTAGAATCCGTAGATGAAATATAAGAGACAGCATATTCATTGATGCTCTCACTGCCTTTAGCGAGAGGTGGGCATTGCAGGGGATACAGTGTTTTATTTTCCGATGTAACTTCGTTTTGACTTCGCCCCTTCGTGCTCTCCCTACCACCCATCTGCCCTCACTTTTGGTGGGTTGTATTGTCCATAATGGGCTTTGTATATACATTTCTAATTGGCTGCATGGTTGATTACTAGTAGTATTAAATGGTATAAAAAAAGGCAAAAAGCCATGGGAAAGTTGTTTCGTTGTGTGATAACATTTCTGGGTATAAAAGAAAAACAATTAAAGCAGACCTAGGAATGCCCACTTAAAAAGACAGAATCGTGGTGACTGTTTATAAATCAGGGACTGTCCATTTAAAACAATCATGAAATGAAATTTTTTTGTGTCGTTAGCCTTTGGAATTCTTTCTGAATGGATGGTGGAAGCAGCGACCTTGAGTATCTCCTGATAGCTGACAGCAGTATTTTGTGTCTTTTTAAAATTCACTACTAGCACTGTGATAGTATCAAGACTCTTTATCCATGTTAAAGCTTCAGATTTTGGGTTTTCCCTAATGTTTATCATAAAAGTCATGAGTTATCATTGTCACATTTTTAATTTTATTTTCTGAAAACCTGAATTTGTCACTCTATTTCCTCCCTGGTTTATTTGAAGAATAAGGTCATAACTTGGGATGTTAATGTTGTTTTTCACTCTGTTTCTGGAGTATTTCCAGCATTTCTGTTGTATTAATTTTTCATATTGGTATGCTGTGCTGTGACCTTTTAAGCATTTGCCTTGCCTTCAGTTGGAAGGCATACTAGCTAAAATTGGAAGTCTGCGTTTGGCCATGAAATGCAGCTGTAAGGAAATTGCTACCCTCTTTCCCCCATTGTTTGTAGCTTTCTTTTGTTTGGACTAGTTTTAAGTAGTAAAATTGTAGTGTTGATAGAAACAAATGTAGTAGGATTTTCTGCAAATTACTGCAAACGGTTCTGAAGCAGACTAATTTTAAAATTTTTTTTGCTACTTGAATATTTTATATGCTTTAAGATGGTAAGACAGTACCCTGACAGAAATTTTAGGAACGGAAATTAGAGTGGACCCTGTATCTCTCCTTTTGGGCTTTTCGAACTTTTCCTCCCTGGATATGCACGGGAAGAGACTATTTTCTATTCTCTCTTTCTGTGCAAGGAAAAATATTTTGGTGAATTGGGTGGCTGAGGGCCCCCCTGGACTTTCAAATTGGCACAGATTAATTATGGAATGTATTCCCCTTGACTTCCTTACAAATATGGTGCACCGAAAGACTGAATTATTTTATAAAATATGGCAGCCCTTTTTGAATTACATAAATGCAGGTATTTTGGCCATCCTAACAAGGGCTTTTATTTAATGAAGATCACAAACCTGGCTGCTCTGGGGCCCCTTAGGAGAGGAATCCCGCACGAATACGGGTTTTATTACATTTGATGTTATTACATTCCGAGCATGTAAGAGACTTAAGTATGCACTCTGGTTAGTTATAGGTTAGATTAGTAGAAAGTTGAGTTTTGTTTTTTTTATTTTGGTAATTTTTTCTTTTCCTTTGTTAAATTTTGACTATTGTATATTTGATTTAATTGTACATCAATGTTTGTATTTGAGAGTTTTGTTTATTTTTGTAAACTTGTAAAAATGTTAAATTTTTAATAAAAATATCTTATAAAATGGAAAAAAAGATGGTAAGACAGATGGACAGAATTAAGCCACACAGCCCAATGAGTCTGCTCCACCATTCGATCTTGGCTGATACTTTTCTTGACCCCGTTCTCTTGCCTTCTCCCCATAATTTTCAGTCTCCTTACCAATGATGATCCTATCTATGTGTCTTAAATACACTCCGTGATTTGGCCTTCATAACCTTCAGCAGCAATGAGTTTCACAAATTCACCACCCTCTCACTGAAGAAATTCCTCCTTCTTTAGGGTTGGCCTTTCGCTATGATGTTGTGCCTTTGGGTCCTAGTCTCTCTGTGTCCAGTGTATCCAGGCCTCTCCGTATTCTGTAAGTTTCAATGAGATCGCCCCCTCATCCTTTGAAACTGAGTACAGACCCAGAGTTTTCACCTGCTCCTCATATGATAGCCCTTCATTCTTGGGATCATTCTTCTGAACCTCCTCTGGATCCCCTCCAATAGGCCAGCACATTGTTCCTTAGATACCTGGCCAAAACTGTTCACAATATGCCAAATGCAGTCTGTCCAGAACCTTATACACTATCAGCAATATGTCCTTGCTCATGTTTTCTAGCCATCTCAAAGTTAATGCAATATCATCTTTGCCTTCCTAATTGCCCAATGAACCTGGTGCAAACTGAGAATCCTGAGCTAAGACACCAAGTTCCTTTGCTTTTGAAGACTTTGCCCATTTAAAAAATATGTACACTTCTATTCTTCCTACAAAAGTGCACAAGCTAACATTTTCCCATATTGTATTCCATCTGCTACTACTTTGCTCACACTCCTAGACTGTCCAAGGTCTTCTGCAGCCTCTCTGCTTCCTCAGCCTTATCTGTCCTTCTATCTTTGTGTCCTCTGCAAACTTAGCAACAAGCTGTTAGTTCATTTGTTCAGATCATTAATGTATAATGTGAATGATTGTGTTCACAATACACAATTTCGAGCTGGGCTGAGAAATGACAGATGAAGTTCAACCTGGATAAATGCGATGTGACGCATTTTGGAAGGTCGAACTCGAATGCTGAGTATAGGACTAAAGACAAGATTCTTGGCAGTGTGGAGGAACAGACGGATCTGGGTGTGCAAATATATAGATTCCTCAAAGTTGCCACCCAAGTGGATAGGGTTGTTAAGAAAGCATATGGTGTTTTGGCTTTCATTAACAGGGATCCTGTAACAGTCGCGAGGTTTTGCTACAACTCGACAAGACCCTGGTGAGACCACAATTGGAAGATTGTGTCCAGTTCTGGTCGCCCTACTATAAGAAAGATACAGAGGCTCGGGAAAGGGTGGAAAGAAGGTTTACCAGGATGCTGCCTGGACTGGGAGGGCTTGCCTTAAGAAAGGTTGAATAAGCTCGGGCTTTTCTCTCTGGAGAGGAGGAGGAAGAGCGGAGACCTGATCGAGGTATACAGGGTAATGAGAGGAATAGATAGTCAATAGCCAGATCCTTTCCCAGGGCAGGATTGATAGGAATGAGGGGTCATAGTTTTAAGATATTAGGAGAAAGGTTTAGAGGGGACGTCGGAGGTAGGTTCTTTACTCAGAGTTGTGAATGCATGGAATGCATTGCCAGCTGTCGAGATATTTAAGTGACTGCTGAGCAGGCACATGGAGAGCAGTGAGATGAGGGGTGTGTAGGTTAAGTTATTATATTTTACATGAGGATTAAACCTCAGCACAACATTGTGGGCCAAAGGGCCTGTTCTGTGCTGTACTTTTCTATGATACTGAGGCCTGCAGAGTTCCACTAGTTGCCGGCAGCCGTCCTGAAAAATAATCCTTTATCTCCTCTCTCTGCCTTCGACCAGTCAGCCAATTCCTTATCTAAGCAAATGCCTAGTCCCTAACACTGTGTATTCTTATTGAGCATAATTAATAGAGTCTGCTTTGGTTTTAAAGTTGAGAGCACTGGGCGTGTTCCTGAATCAAGAAAATATTACCAGAGTTCTCCAGTGACCTAATTTTATGTTCAACTATTAATTTTTGTGTAGCTTAATTTTTGGCTAAAGTGCTTTCATGAAAATTACAGTCAGCAAATCCTCCCTATTTCTCTGCATTGCATTCCTGTGGTATGTTATGGTCAGTTAACATTGTTCATAATGAAATGCTTGTTTAAGTAATTAGTTTCATCAGCATCTGATTATTACTTAGGATTGTTTTCTCTGGAACCTAAAAAGGAGCAATGGCAAAGCCTTGATGCAGTCTTTCAATACTGGTTCATGCTGAGGGGGATGTGCATAGCAGTCTTAAAGTCATAGAGCTGTAGAGTCATATAGCTTTGAATACAGACCTTTCAGTCCAAACCATCATGCCAACCATGTTCCCAAACTAAGCTAATCGTACCATACTGCGCTTGGCTCCTGTCTCTTCAAACATTTCCTATTCATGAACTTATTTAAATGTCTGTGTTATAACTGTACCTGCACCTACCTCTTTCTCTGGCAGTTCATTGTACACACAAACCACTCTCTCTTTAAAAAAAAGTTGCCCCTCATGTCCTTTTTAAACCTATCTCCTCTCACCTTAAAAATATGCTCCCTAGTTATGAACTCCCCCACCCTCCGGAAAATATCCTTGTACTTCACCTTATCTATCCCCCTCATGATTTCATAAACCACAATAAAGGTTACCTCTAACCTCCTACGCTCCAGAGAGAAAAGTTCCAGTCTTTCCTGTTGACTTTTATATCTCAAACCCTCCATTCCTGGCAACATTGTGATAGATCTTTTCTGCACTCTCTTAGGGTTTAATAATATTGTTCCTAAAAGAGGGCGAGCAGAGAAGTGCATAGAGCAGTACAGAAGAGGCTTCGTCAATGTCTTTTACAACTTCAACACAATGTCCTAACTGATATGCAGGTACTCAGAGGGCTGAGCAATGAATTGTACTAAGTGCAGCCTTAACCACCCTGTCTACTGTATGCAAATTTCAAAGAATTATGTACCTGATGACCTAGGTGTCTCTGGACAGCATAACCCCGATCCTTACTATTAATTGTACAAGTCCTGTCCTGTCCTTGATTGTATTATCAAAATGCATTACCTCACATTTATTCTAATTAAACTCCATCTGCCACATTTCAATCCATTGACCCAATTGGTCAAGATGATGTGAGATATCCTCCACTTTTCACTATTGCATCATGGAGTCATTAGAGATGTACAACATGGAAACCGACTCTGCAGTTCAACTAGTCCATGCCGACCAGATATCCCAACCTAATCTAGTCTCGTTTTGATAGCACGTGGCCCATATCTCTCTAAACCTTACCTTTTCATATACCCATCCAGATACCTTTTAAATGTTGTAATTGTACCAGCCTCCACTACTTCCTCTGGAAGCTCATTCCAACACGCACCATCCTTTGTGTGAAAAAGTTGCCCCTTGAGTCCCTTTTTAAATCTTTCCCCTCTCATCCTAAACCTATGCCGTTTAATTCTGGACTCCACCAGGGAGAAGACCTTGTCTATTTATCCTATCCAAGCCCCTCATGATTTTATAAACCGCTATAAGGTCAGCCTCCGATGCTCTAGGGAAAACTGCCCCAGCCTATTCAGCCTCTTGCTATAGCTCAAACCCTCCAACCCCGGCAATATCTTTGTAGATCCTTTCTGAACCTCTTCAAGTTTCAGAACATTCTTCCGATAAGCAATTTTGTTGTCATCTGCAAACTTACAAACCATGCCTCCTATATATAGAAATGATTTAGACGTATAAGTGACAAACAAAAGGTAGACCCAATACCAATCCCTGTGAAACATTCCTGGTCGCAGGCTCCCCAGGTCAAATAAACAACCCTCCACCACCACTCTATATCTCCTACCATAAAGTGAATTTTGTATTCAATAGGCAAGCTCACACTGAAACCCAAGTGATTGTAACTTTACTATTTAATCTACCATGTGGAACTTGTCAAAGGCTTAACTAAAGTCTGAGTAAACAATGAATACCATTCTGCCCTTGGCAATCTTCTTGGTTACTTCCTCAACAAACTCAGTCAAATTTGTGAGACACAACTTCCCTTTCACACAACCATGTTGATGATCCCTAATCAATCCTTGCCACTTCAAACGCATGTAAATCCTATTTTTAAAATCACCTCCAACAACTAGCCCACCACTGTCAGACTTGCAATCTGTATTTCCAGGCTCCTCCTCCAAAGTATTTCTTAAACAATGACAGAACATTATCCACCCTCCAGTCCTCCACTTGTGTGTATAGATGTACAAATACTTCTGCTGGAGGCTCTGCAATTTGCTGCTTAACTTCTCACAACATCCTGGATATGCTCAATTAGGTTCTGGAGATTCATCTTCCTTTGTTTTCTCAGCCTCCTGCAGTTCCTCTTCTGTAATGGTGTGAACTGTTCTCAGAAAATGAGTATTCAATTTGTCTGAGTTCTTTAGCCTCCATTTCTTTCTCAACAGTAAAAGCTGACATCAGATAGCAATTTAATATCCTTCCATCTCCTGAAGTTCAACACAAAGACAACCTTGTTGATCTTTAAGGAGTCCTACTCTGTCTCTAGTTGCTCTCTTGTTCTTAATGATTTTGTACAATTTTTGGATTATCTTCAGTGATTCTATAGTCATATAGAAATCTTCATTTCCCTCACAAGAAAGACCCTACACTCTTTATACTTTTCATGAGATTCAGTTGTCAATGTCTAACATACAATTCTTTTTATTCTTGACTAGAACCTCAATATTTTTATCCATCGTTCCCTAATCTTGCAAGCCTTGCCTTTCACTCTAACAGGAGCATAATGTTTTTGAACTCTCATTATCACACTTTTGAAGGCTTCCTACTTGTCAGTTATCTCTTTACCTCTGAACTGTTTATTCAAAATGGGCGGCACGGTGGCACAGTGGTTAGCACTGCTGCCTCACAGCGCTTGAGACCTGGGTTCAATTCCCGACTCAGGCAACTGACTGTGTGGAGTTTGCATGTTCTCCCCGTGTGTGCGTGGGTTTCCTCCGGGTGCTCCGGTTTCCTCCCACAATCCAAAGATGTGCGGGTCAGGTGAATTGGCCATGCTAAATTGCCCGTAGTGTTAGGTAAGGGGTAAATGTAGGGGTATGGGTGGGTTGCGCTTCGGCGGGTCGGTGTGGACTTGTTGGGCCGAAGGGCCTGTTTCCACACTGTAAGTAATCTAATCTAAGTAATCTAATCTATGTAATTTTTGAAACTTCTTGTCTCATCCCTTAAAATTTGCCATACTCCAATTAAGAAATTTAATTTTTATGGAAGAACTATTTTAAAACTAATGGTATTATGATCAGTAGTCTCAAAGTGGTCCCCACCTAACACATCAGTCAATTGACCTGCCTTATTTCCCAAGAGAAGGTCAAGTTTTGCTCCTTCTCTGATAGAAACATTCACCAATTGATAAAGAAAATTTCCTGGAACACATTTAACAAATTCTTCACCATCCAAGTCTTTAACACTGGCAGACCCAGTCTATGTTTGAAAAACTAAAATCTCCTGCTATCACAACTTTATTATTCTTTCACATATTTGAGATCTCTGTTTTGCTTCATTATTTCCAGCTGACTGTTGGGGGGACCTATAGTATAATCCCATTCTTTATCATTTTAAGCTATATGTTTTTACTAAATGATCCCTCAAATATTTTCTCTAATTAGAGTAGTGATGTTACTCTTAATCAAAAATGCCATACCCCCCCTCTTATCTTGCATCTCTCTCTCTCCTTCCTATAACTCCTAAAACCCTGATGAAGGAGCAGTGCTTCAAAAGCTTGTGATTTCAAATATATCTGTTGGACTGTAACTTGGTGTCGGATGTCTTCTGACTTTGTCCACCAGTCCAACACCAGCACCCCCACATCACATCTAAAACCTGGAACATTCTGCTGCTAGTCCTGTCTTTCCCTCATCCAGGTTTCTGTAATAGCTATGATGTCCTAGTCCCATGTTCGCATACACGTCCTGAGTTCATCAGCCTTACCTGTAAAACCTCTTGGAGAAAGTGAGGACTGCAGCTCCTAGAGGTCAGTCAAGAGTGTGGTGCTGGAAAAGCCCAGTAAGTTAGACAGTAAATGAGGAGCAGGCGAATTATGTTTTGGGCATAAGCCCTTGATCAGGACGATCTCTTGAGTTGAAATAAATGCAGTTTAATTCTTCAGAGTTACTTCACTGTCTGACATGCTCTTGTCTGATTTTTCTAATTAACTTGCTCTTTTCTGAATCAGAACCAACTTCTCTTGCTTTCTATTTTCACTGTTATTTAGGAAGTCTCCACGCCCCTGAAAAAGTTTAATTTTTGTAACTTTTGATTGGATATAGTGTATATGTAGTAAATAATAACATTGTGCACCCGGTGTTGTTGTTTGGCTGTGACTAAGCTTCTAATGAATCAAAATGACCCACACCTAAACGTTGCCAGTTCTGTGTCATTTTTGTTTTATTGTACAGAGCATAGAACGGGTCTGTCACAGTAGTTTGGCCATATAGAAGCTTGTGTCCAGCATTTTGACTAATGAGAATTGGTGGTTATTCTGTCTGCTTATTCGTACGTTGACAATCCAGTGCAATTCCAATGCTGTGCAGTGTTAAAGGGTATATGAACCACTGTTCATGTTTAGGAGAATTTCATAAAATGTATAAAATAGCTTGTGAGAACTTGGAGATGGGAAGGATCCGACTCAGCTTTGCACTGCATTGTGGATTGTTAGATTACTGAGTGTCTTCATTTAAAGTTGGGATTGCACTCTAAAAATTGTACCTTTTTTAGAGTCATAGAAATGTACAACATGGAAACAGACCTTTCGGTCCAACTTTCCTTGCTGACCGGATTTCCTAAATTACTCCAGTTGCATTTGCCAGCATTTGGCCCATTTTCCTGTAAACCTTTGCTATTCATTTAGCCATCCAGATATCTTTTAAATGTTGCGGTTGTACCAGCCTCTACCACTTTGTCTGGCAGTGCTACTTTTATACATAGCACACTGTGGGGAGAAAAACGTCACCCCTAGGGTCCCTTTTAAATCTTTCCCCCCTCACATTAAACCTTTGGCATCTAATATTGGACTCCCTCACCCCAGAGAAAAGATCTTGACTATTTATCCTATCCATGCCCTTCATGATTTTATGAACCTCTGAAAGGTCACTCCTCAAACTCGGCTCCAAGGAAAATAACTCCATTCTATTCAGCCTCTCCCTATAGCTCAAGCCCTCAAACACTGGCAACATTTTTGTAAATCTTTTCTGAACCCTTTCAATTTTCACAACATCCTTCCTATAGCAGCAAGACCATAATTGCACAGATTTCTCCAATGGTTGCTTAACCAGTGTCCTATACAGCCACAATATGACCTCCCAACTCCTCTATTCAGTGCACTGATCAATACAGGTAAGCATACCAAGCACCACCTTCACTATCCCATCTACCTGCGATTCCACTTTTAAGGAACTATGAAACTACATTCCAAGGTCTCTTTGTTGAGCATCATCCCCAGGACCTTACTGTGAAGTGTATATGTGCTGCCCTGATCCAAAACATAAGAATATGATTACCTGAGCATTGGTGAGCCACTGGTTGTTAATTCTATACTTCCAAAGTGGTGAATTTCCAATGATGGAAGACATACTACTGCTGAAGCTTATTGACCCTGCTTGACACTTTCTAGCATTAGTCATTTGGTGATGAAGGACAGGAACACAGATGGGCTTAACCCCACCCTTGCACCTGCCACTTGGTAACCTGGGGGTACTGAAGCTGTTTTTAGAACCAGGAATGCTACCCAACCGAGGATTGCAGCATGGGCTGGCTCAAACCTGGGCTTTCTGGATTGTGGCTCAGTACTGCACTGAACTGAACCTTTGTAGACTGAAATGGTTTTAATCCAATGTAATTTAGTTTCTTAATGTGACATTTAACTTTCAAAAGACCTTCTCGAATAGGTACATCCACCTACTGAATCAGGAAATTTTCTTGTACACAGTTAACACATTAGAGGGTCAGTGTGGACGTGTTGGGCTGAAGGGCCTGTTTCCAAACTGTAGGGAATCAAATCTAATCTAAAACAAGGATTAAATAAAGTACATTAACACTTCAGGAATTTCAAGAGTCTTTTCTTGACTCTGTATTTACCCCCTCCAATCTCACTAAATTACTCTTTGATTTTAGTTCTCATTGTCTATCTGTTGCTCTTTTTTGTTTTCTCACTTCATTAATTCATTTGTTTTTTTTTTGTGGACTATTAGCCTCAAACATGTTTAAAGAGGAGTCATACTGGGCTTGAAATGTTAGCTCTGTTTCTGTCTCAGATGATGCTGCCAAGCCTGCAGAGCATTTCCAGGAATCGTTGTTTCTTTGAGATTTGCATCTGCAGTACTTTTCTTTCAGCTGAGGATTTAATTGTTTGGACTTGGAATTGGTATGGCTTTGGGAAAAGTACCATTAGTTGGTGAAACTCTTTGCGCAGATGCATTGCTAGTTATTGTTGCTCTGGTGTGTAGCTGTGTATGACTGTAGGATGTATGAGTAGAAGTAGGCCATTCAGCCAATCAAGACTACTCCACTGTTCAAGATCATGGCTGATTTGATAATCCTCAACTCCACTTTCCTGCCTTTTCCTATAACTCTTGATTCCCTTACAGATTAAAAATCTATCTTTCTCAGCCTTGATCATACTTAGTCTTCTGTGGTAAAGAATTGAGGGAAGGAATTCCTCCTCATCTGTCTTAAATGTGCAACCCCTTATTCTAAGAAATGTAAACTTGTAACCTAAGATTTTTTTGCAAATCATTACTGTGGCAATTTAAATAGTCAAAGCCATAAAAAGGTAAATAATTTCTCAAGGTAATATGCAAAAGCAGTGAGGTGATGAATTTATGCAAGACTTATCCAACCTTGCAGGCATTGCAACTGCCATATTTGCCGACAGAAGTCATTACATAATGAATTACTTGTTGAATTGTTAAGTATTTAGACAGATTTTGTGGAAATTACAAGATAAACTTAATAAAGCTCATAGCAATCTGAATAATGGTCTCAGTGCACATCCGCTTGTTTACTAAAATGTAAAGTGAGAACAGCTTTTGGGTGACTGACCTTCATTCTGTCGGCAGCAGAATACTATATATGATTACAGTACTCATTCTCATTACTGACCCTGTTGTGATGGTCTGCCTCTCAGTTTTCATTAATACCGAGATACAAATTCTAGGGCTGTCTGGAGAACAGATTATTTAGCTTATTGAAATCTTTGAAAGGCACTTGATTAAAGATTGCAGTCTTGGAGAAGCCGCACTATTTGCAGATTTTCAAAATATGCTGCAAATGAAATGCCAACATAATTCAACTGAGCCTTTGGAAATGAGATGTGACAGACAAGTCTAGTAGCAATGTCTTGTACCATATCGCACATAACACAGAATATCTTGTGAATGGACAATGGGGCTATAATGTAACTGAGGGCAAACAGAGAATATTTGATGTAGGCTGCACATATTAAATAATGAAAGTTGTAGTAAGTTAGCAGGCAAGCAGGTTTGAACCCCAATACTGATGGCAACACAGGAACAGGTGTAGGCTACTAAACCAGTTGAGCTTGCTCCATCACTCAATGTAATAATGGCCTTATCAAACATTTCAATGTCAATTTACCCCACTTTGACCCCATAATGTGCCTTTTGCAATTAAAAATTTGTCAGTCTTTGCCTTAAACAGTCAAACAATTGAGCTGCAAAGTCCCATGTGGTAGAGAATTCCACAGGTTCATCAACCTCTGCGAAAACACATTCTTCACAGCTCAGACTGAAGTAGCACCCACCCCATACTTTTAAATTGTGCCCCCTAGGTGTAGGCCCCCCGAGCAGGGTTATCATTTTGGCTGCATCTACCCTGTCTGTCTCTTTTAAATATTTTGTAAGTTTCAATAGCGATTACCTCTCATTCTTCAAAACTTGACAATACAAGCCTAGTCTGCCCAGTCTATCTTCAGAGGACAGTTTATCCATCCTAGAAACAAATCTGATGAACTGTTGTTGCATTCCCTGTGTAGCAGTTATAGTACTCCTGCAATCCAAGCTCCTTTACAATTCAAGCAAGATTTCTCTACTCCAGTACACGCACTCCCTCTTGCAGTAAAGATTAATAGCCCAAAACCTTCCTAATAGCCTACTGCCCCTAAATGAGCCATCAGTGACTTATCAAGGCCTCTTTGAATATATGCAATTTCCAGTCTCTTACCATTTAAGAAAAACTTAAGAAAAACATATTCCCACTTAGTTTTGTATAATAAGCAAATTTGGAGAATATTTCATCTGGCTCACTCCTGCAATTATTGATATATAATGTGAACAGTTGGGGTCTAATACCAATCCTTACACTAAAAGGAAAAGGTAAAGTTGCCATTGTCCTACCAGATCATTGGACTGCTCTTCTATTATAAAGAGACAACTTGATGGTGATTTAACCTGGGTCAACACATCTGAGGTGAATAAAGAAATTGAAGTGGAGAGTCCTTCATTGTAACCTCAGCCATTGTGAGAATTGAACCCATGTTATTGGTATCACTTGACAAACAGTACATCCAACCAATTGGGCTAACCAACCACACTGATCCTCAGTTATAGCCTGCCAATGCAGATTGACACAATTCATCAAATGAGCCGCAAGGATTTCCTGAGGATTAGAAATTGGCCCTGACTTTGCTGTGGTAATGTTGAAATGGTCAACTGCACTGAAACTAATAGTTATTTTGTATGGGGGTTGGTTAGCTCAGTTGACTGGATGGCTAGTTTGTGATGCAAAGTGATGCCAACGGCATGGGCTCAATTCCTACACCAGCTTAAATAACAATGAATGTTAAGCCACTACTGCTAAGGTCTGGTAAGACTTTACCTTTTAGTTGGTAACCTGGTTTTTAACTCCATAATTGTCATATCTTAAGCTTTTTGCTGACTACAAAACCTGAGCTGTAAAGATTGACTTTTTAGTGTTATGTATCCTGGACACTGCATTTTATGATGTTGCTAACATAATTTGGTGTTTAAGAATCCTATAATCTTACGTACACAAGGATGCCATTTGGCCTATAGTGTCTACCAGCTCCTGAAAGACCTACCCCAACTAGTTTTATTGTATTAAAAATAATTTCCATGTTAGAGTTCTGTTGGTGTTTCTGCAGCTTGCTTTGTGCGACAGCAACCAGGTCTGGAGTACTATCCCGAAATCAACTTCCCTCAGTTTCAAAAGAAGAGTCCACTTGGACTCAACATTAACTCTGTTTTTCTCCCTACAGGTGCTGCCAGATGTGCTAAGATTCTCCAGCACTTTATTTTTTAACTATAAAAATGTATAACTGTTTGGGATTTTGAGCACTGAGGATTTATACAAAACAGTACAGCACTGAAATAAATCATCAGCCTATGTCACTGTTTCTATTCATTGCAAGTAACAGTTTCCATCGTGTTCACCCATGTTGTTTCCTTTTTCCTTTTCCTTCAACCTAGTTTATGCCTCTGTCACCAAGCGGACAAGAAAATTTTGCAGCCTTTAACTTTGAAATTTCTTGCGTCCCCATTCTGAATTTGGAGTCAATCTTGTACCTATGAGTATTCATTTCAGACCCTCAACTTGTGTAAACAGAATGCTTCCATCTTCCTTTTTTTTATAATTTAAAGACTGGTAATCACTTTGTAATGTGCATTGTTCTATCCGAATTAGATCCAGTTTTCAATTTGTATTTGTGTTTTCTTATACCAGGCTACATTTATGTTACACTGCAAGGTTCAGTTAACTTCAATTCCCTCTCGCATGGCTGACTATTTGGCTTGAAATATACAAAATTAAGGTTTTGGGGGATTTTGTTTTGTTGATTTAACTTTGCCATCTCTTTATTGCTTTCAAATGGAATCAGTTCATTAGTGGGAAACGTGGTTCACTGAGCAAGCTGGATCTGACTTACCCTGCTTAATCTTAACTCTACTGAGTTGAAACTTAGCTTACCAAATAAGACAAGTAGTTTGAAAGGCTGCAATTTGGGATTCCTAGTTGTCCGCATGGGAGACGAGCTGTTGAGTTGTCAGCTGTGCTTTACTATCTGATAATACAAACCCATGAATAATTGTATTTGGTTTCAGAAACCAAAGATTTTTGCTACGTCATTTGAGCAGCTGTGCTCTCCTCTGGAGCTGCTTCCTGCCCTGAAGGAAGGAAATGCTCAGGGAAGCAGAAGGACACTGATAAGAAAATCTGCCAGTGTTACAATCATACTTTATTACTTTAAACCTCTTCAAAGTAGAGAAACTAAACTTGGAAACAGGTTGGCGGGGTGGGGGCTTTCAATGTTCTTAGTGTAAATATTTTAAATACTAACTTTGTCCAATCTATAATCTGCCTTGTAGAACCACAAAGTAGTGGCTACATTGTTATCAGAAAATGCCGTCAAGGCCGCTTCTGTTGGAGACTGCTGATAACTTTGCTAATTATTTGTTTGAGATATTTGACAGGGTGATGTGGGAGTGGTGCTTTTTCAAAGGCACTTCAACTGCATCCAAAAAAGAGACCCTTCTGCAAATGTTATCATTCTTAGTCTTCTGAATCATCAATATTAGTGCATATCTTTAAGCCATTCTGGATAAAAATGATACATTGAATTTTTTGTTCATTTTAATTCCACAATTTTTCAGCAAAATAATTTTCTTGTCTTTCAACTGTCTTTTCATTGCTTCGCATATTTAAAAGGTTACGTACTGAATTTAGACATTATAACTTTCTGACAAACTCTAATGTTGTATATGTAAGCAACTGTTCCTGTGATTAAAACAAGTCTTTTATAACTGGGTTACATTAATATCTCGGGGCGGGTAGAGTTTTTTGTATTTAATTTTATTAAATTGGGATCATGATTGTTGGTTACTAGCCTGCACCTCTGAAGTGGGGATTCATGTGTTGCATGTGTCATTTTAAAAAAAAGTTTATATACCCAAAGCTCTTCTCAGTCAACCAATTTACTTCCTGTAATTTTTAAAATATTCATTAATTGCATAGGGCATCACTGACCGACCCAGTAAATATTACCTATCCCATTTCTGTAAGCTGCTGGAGAAAATTGGCTGCCTGATAAAGCTATTCACAGTAACGATAAGTAAGGTCAACATTCTTGTAGTTATGTAGTGGAGTTACACAGGGTTGGGTTGTGCTGTGTTGTCAACATTGTTGCACATAAAAGATTACCATGAAGATTCATCCTTTTCAACCTCACCCCTTGTCTGAGGCACAGTGCCCCTCAGATTAAATTTGCCACCAGTAATCTTTCTGTAATGAGTGAACAGCCCTATGGTCCTCTGGGACTGTGGCAACTTAATCTGACCTTTTGACATTTTTTTTAAACTCTTTTTAGTGATGACATTTGCTTTCAGGCCATCTACAGAGAATGTCTGCTAAGATACCAGATCAGGTGGAAAGTTTATTATCTTTGCTTGCCTAAGATAAAAGGCGAAGGTATGCCAAGTCCTTAGAGTTGCTTTATGGTGATGATGCCATGCTAGAATTCCGTTCTGAAGAAAGATGACAGCAAATGGACAGTCTCATTTGGCAATTATCATCAGAAAAAGACCATCATGGTCCAGGATGTGGCCATATCTCATTGATAGTGTGACATTGGATGTTAATGAAAGCCTCCTGTATCTCAGCTTCACAGTCACCAGCAGTCTGTCTTGATGTTGAAATCTACATTTGTACAGCAAAAGCTGCAGCTGTCATGACCATACATAAGATGGTACGGAACAACTGCCACCTGACAGAATACCAAACTTCACATCCACTAATCCATCTTCAAAGATTTCTCTACAGTAGTAAAGCCGGGAGAGCATATGCCCAGCAGAAGGAAAGGCTGAATAACTTCAACTTTCTCTTTATCACAGACCTTTGTGTCTCTTTGGCAAGACGATGGCTCTAATTCGGAGCCCTGGAACCTTCTCATTGCTACTTGGGATGGCTCAAATGTACTTATCAATGGGCAATAGGATGTTTATCCAGTATCTTCAGTGACGTGATTTGTTCACGAGGTCACAGCATTTTTGGGAGTCCCATCCCATCACAAGGATACCTACAAGTGAAATGTGAAGATGGCCAACTTTGCTATAGATATCTGATTTTTTGATGCTAACTGCTTGGAAAGGCAGTGGAAGAGGCAAGCAGAAATAAAAGGCTCATCAGTCCTCTAAGAAGAGGGCCAGCAAGTCTGGAACCTTATCAATCTGTTTTCCTAGATACCAAATATGACAAATTGCCATTCCAGAGTGGGACTGCTGAACCATTCCGGCAATGCTTTGCACAGAGTTGTGACCACTATGAATATATTAAAAAAACCATTGTCTTATAATAAGACAGTGATAGCAAAGTGTGCTTTTTTTAAAAAGCAAAAGTAGCTGAAAGTAAGAGTAAACTCTTCAGTTACGTTATGGTATATTGAGTTAACAGAATTGGTAATTTTGATAAAAACTGTTTTTCTGTTGCAATAAGCACATAAGATGTATTATAAAATCCTTGTGGTGATAAAGTACTGTGAATGCTGCAGAAGATTTATAGAGTGATCGACTTTGGTAGTATAATGTTTAGTATTTTAAGTCTCTAGTTAATATTGAATGGAAGCTGTTGCTTATGTGGTTACTGTATTTACAGAATAAAATTATAGTGATCAATATATTTCGAAATATTTTGATGTCATTTCATGCAGCTAATAGAAAAGATGGAATTTGGGTTGCTACGGGAACATGTGTGACATTGTTAAAGGAGGTAGAGCAGGTTATTAACGAGAGAATAAGATTAGTATAACTGAAACTGAAAACATGAAACTTGAGGTTCCATTGTTGAACTTGTTTGTCAAATGTCTTTAATGATCTCTAACTATGCCAGTGCAGGAGAATCTTACTGTTGTTTATGGAACTACTGTTACAATGCAACAGGGGGATAGGAATCTGAATTTTAGAGCATGTACAAGAGGTTCAGGGTAGTGAGGTCAGGGATAGGTTCACAAGGTTGCAAGAGGGCACCGGCAATCAGGATGTTGATTTGAAATGTGCATACTTCAATGCCAGAAGTATCCAGAATAAGGTGGGTGAACTTGCAGCAAGGATTAGTACCTGGGATTTCGATGTTGTGGCCACTTCAGAGACATGGCTAGAGAAGGGACAGGAATGGTTGTTGCAGATTCTGGCATTTAGATGTTTCAGCAAGAACAGAGAAGATGGTACAAAAGGCATGGGAATGGCGTTATTAATCAAGGGTAGTATTACAGCAGCTGAGATAACATTTGAGGACTCATCCACTGAGGTAGTTTGGGCTGAGGTTACAAACAGGCAAGGAGAGTCACCCTGTTGGGAGTTTTCTATAGGCCTCTGAATTGTTCCAGGGATGTAGAGGAAAAGATGATTCTTGATAGGAGTGAGATAACAAATAGTTGTTATGGGTGACTTTAGCTTCTGCAATATTGACTGGGAATGCAATAATTCAAGTAGTTTAGGTGGGTCAGTTCAATGTGTGCAGGAGGGTTTTCTGATACAGTATGTAGACAGGCAAACAAGGGATGATGCCATATTGGATTTAGCACTGAGGAATGAACTCAGCCAGGTGGTAGATTTGGCGATAGGTGAGCACCTTGGCAATAGTGACCATATTCCGGTTATGTTTACCATAGCAATGGGCAGGGATAGGTATAAACCACAGGGAAAGAGGTATAATTGGGGAAAGGCAATTATGATGCAATTAGTCAAGATTTAGGATGGGGAAGGAAACTGCAGGGGATGGTGCAATTGAAATGTGCAACTTATTCAAGAACAGCTGCTGCATATCCTTGATAAGTATATAGCTGTCAGGCAGGGAGGTAGTTGTTGAGAAAGGGGGCCATAGTTTACTAAAGAAGTTAAAGCACTTCTCAAGAGGAAGGCTTATGTGCGGATAAGGTGTGAAGGCTCAGTTAGGGGCCTTGAGAGTTATAAGTTAGCCAGAAAAGATCTAAAGAGAGGGCTAAGAAGAGCCAGGAGGGGACATGAGAAGTTGTTGGCGGATAGGATAAAGGAAAACCCAAGGCCTTCTATAGGTATATTAGGAATAAAAGAAAGGCCCTAATCTTAGTCAAGGAGAAAGTGAGGACTGCAGATGCTGGAGATCAGAGTCGAGGGTGTGTTGGGAAAGCGCAGCAGGCCAGGTAGCGTCCGAGGAGCAGGAGAATCGACATTTCGGGCATAAGCCATTCCTGATGAAGGACATATGCCCGAAATGTCGATTCTCCTGCTCCTCGGATGCTACCTGACCTGTGCTCTCCCGGTAGCACATCTCTAACCTTATTCCAGTCAATCAAAGATAGTAGTGGAAAGTTGTGTGTGGAATCTGAGGATATAGGGGAAGTGCTTAATGAATACTTTTAGTCAGTATTCATGTTGGAAAAGGGCAATGTTAGTGAGTATATGGAGATACAGGCTACAAGATTAGATGGGATCGAGGTTGACAAAGAGGAGGTTTTAGCAATTTTGGAAGATCTGAAAATAGATAAGATCCTGGGGCTGGTTGGGATTTATCGTCTGATCCAGCAAGCCTTACTTTGATTGTGGGTAAGGTGTTGGAAAGGGTTATAAGAGAGGATTTATCATCTTCTGGAAAGGAATAATTTGATTAGGGATAGTCAGTGTGGTTTTGTGAAGGGTTATTGAGTTCTTTGAGAAGGTGACAGAACAGATGGATGAAGGTAAGGTGGTTGATGTGGTGTATATGGACTTAAGTAAGGCATTTGTTAAGGTTTCACAAGATAGGCTATTGCACAAAAGGGAGTAGTTTCAGGATTGAAGGTTATTTAGTGGTTTAGATCAGAAATTGGCTCACTGAAAGAATACAGGTTGGTTGATGGGAAATGTTCATCCTGGAACTCAGTTACCAGTGGTGTGCCGCAAAGATCTGTTTTGGGCCTACTGCTGTTTGCCATTTTTATAAATGATCTGGATGTGGGTGTAGAAGGATGGTTAGTAAATTTGTACATGACACCAAGGTAGTCAGAGTTGTATGCAGTGCCGCAGGATGTTGTGGGTTACAGAGGAACATTGATAAGATGTAGAGCTGCGTGGAGAAGTGGCAAATTGAGTTTAAGGTGGAAAAGTGTGAGGTCATTTGCTTCGGAAGAAATAACAGGAATGCAGAGTAGTGGGCTAATGGTAAAATTCTTGACAGTGTAGGTGAGCAGAGAGATCTATGTCCAGATGCATAAATCTCTGAAAGTTGCGACCCAGATTGATAGGGTTGTTAAGTATGCCTATAGTGTGTTGGAGATTATTGGTAGGGGTTGAGTTTCAGAGCCACGAGGTCGGTCATAAGGCCGCACTTGGAGTATTGCATACAGTTCTGGTCACCACATTATAGGAAGGATGTGGAAGCTTTGGAAAGGGTTCAGATGAGATTTAGTAGAATGTTGCCTGGTATGGAAGGAAGGTCTTACGAGGAAAGGCTGAGGGAACTGAGGCTGTTTTTGTTGAAGAGAAGAAGGTTGAGAGGGAACTTAATCAAGACGTATAATCAGAGGGTTAAATACGGATGACAGGTGAGAGCCTTTTTCCTCGGATGCTGAAGGCTAGCCTGAGAAGATGTAGCTTTAATTTGAGGCGTGATAGATTTAGGACAGATATTAGGAGTAGTGTCTTTATTCAGTAGTAGGGGGCATGGAACAGACTGCCTGTAACAGTCATAAACTTGCCAACGTTAAGGGCGTTTAAACGGGCATCGGACATACATAGGGATAATAATGGAACGTTGTAGGTTAGATGGGTATCAGATTAATTTCACAGGTCAGTGCAATATCGAGGGCTGAAGGGCCTGTACTGCACTGTTATGTTCTATATCTCCTCACCTAAAGTCAAGGGTTGCGTTCCTGTAAATTATGATTTAAACTGAAGCATTGATTTCCAGCATCTGCAAAAAAGAAAAAGAGCTCATGTTTGAGGTTTATGACGTTTTGAGTTTTCATGACTCTCTTTCCACGATTTGGAGATGCCGGTGTTGGACTGGGGTGTACAAGGTTAAAAATCACACATCACCAGGTTATAGTCCATCAGGTTTATTTGGAGGCACTAGCCTTTGGAGCGCTGCTCCTTCATTGCAGTACCTGACGAAGGAGCATCGCTCTGAAAGCTAGTACTACCAAATAAACCTGTTGGACTATAACCTGGTGTTGTGTGATTTCTAACTTTCTACAGTTGCTATTGGATCTGCTGAATTTATCCCGCGTTCTTTCTTTCATATTTCAGGTTTCCAGCACCTGCAATTTTTGCTTTTGTTTTATTGTAGGCATGGAAGGATCATGGTGTGCAAGGAGCCGCTCAGTCTTGAGCTTACAACCTTTCCTGCATAAGCTACTTTTATGAGAATTTGAGTTACTGATGTTACATATTTTATTATATCAATTAAGATGAGATTTGTTGTTTTGAGTTCTTTTGCTCTTGGCTGCCCACGAATGACACATTATTTAAACAGTGTTTTTAAAGTACAATGAAACTCCTTGTGATGGTTTACAGGCACATTGTGAAACAAAGGCAACAAATGACAGAAGTTTTAAGTCAGCTCACTGAAAACTGAATCAGAGGTGAGGCTTAAGGATTTTCAACAGGGACTAGTGAGCTAGAGAGGCAAGAGTCATAGAGCTTTTTATTCCAGAGGTTGGGCACTATGGAACTGAAGGTGTGGCTGCTTGTGGAGCAATAAAGGTATTGGTGAGGGAGCGGTGGCAAGTTCCTGCAGTACATTTTTTTTCTTACTCGTTTGAGGGATGTGGATGTCATTGGCTGGCCAGCATTTTTTATTGCTGTCTCTAGTTTATTTTGAGAAATTGGTTGTGAGCTACCTTCTTAAACCGCTGCAGTCTGTGTGCTGTGGGTTGACCCACAGTGCCCTTGAGGGGTTTTCAGGAATTTGATACAAAACAGTGAAGGAACAATAATATATTTTGAAATCAAGATGGTAAGTGGCTTGGAAGGGAACTTGTAGATGGTAGTGTTCCCATGCCTGTGCTGGAAGCCCTTGTTCTTCTTGATGGAAGTGGTCATGGGTTGGGAGGTGCTGTCTAAGGATATTTGGTGAATTTTTGCAGTGTATCTTGCAGATAGTACATATTTCTGCAACTGAACATCGGTGGAGGAGGGAATGGATGCTGTGGATGTGGTGTCAATCAAGAGGGCTGCTTTGTTGTGGATGGTGACCAGCTTCCTGAGTGGTGTTGGAGCTATACTTATCCAGGGGAGTGTTCCATCACATCTGTGACTCGTGCCTTGTAGATGATGGTCAAACTTTGGGGAGTCAGGCAGTGAGTTGTATTGCTACAGTATTCCTAGCCTCTGACCTGCTGTTGTGGCCTCTGTGTTTATATGGCAAGTCCAGTTCAGTTTCTGTTCGGTGGTAACCCTGTGATTTGGCTGTTTATGCTGCAGAGCCATGTAATTGTTCCATAGCCAATACCTTGAATAATCAAAGTTCAATTGCAAACTAGTTAATATTCTTTTCTATTGTAATATAACTTATTATTTACTTTTGAGATCCAGTATTCTTGCCATTTTGTCCTGATGAGTGCAAGACAAAAAGCCTTGAGTGCAGTAATAATAAATAAAGCAAAACTGGAAATTGCTGGAGAGCATGCTGATGAAGGGTTGCTGGACCCGAAACATTGACTCTTCTGTCTTCACGGATGCTACCAAACCTGCTAAGTTTCTCCGGCAGTTTCTGTATTTATTTCAGCTTTGACTACAGGTTTGTTTTTACTGATCATTGATCTCCAGAATGTTAATAGTGAGAGTTTCAGAAATGATTTTTTAAACAGATGCAAGTTTGCTCGCTGAGCTGGAAAGTTTGTTTTCTGATGTTTCATCACCATCAGTGAGCTTCTAATAAAACACTGGTGACATCACCACAGGAAATGACATCACCAATACAAGGAAACCTAAACACCAGTAGAAAGCGGGTCATTAACACCAGTGCTTCACCGGAGGCTCCCTGATGTCACCTAAAATGATGATGAAATCTCTGAAAATGAACCTTCCAGCTTAGCGAATCAACTTACATCTAGAACCTCAACCTGAGCTACACATCTTCTCAAAACTCACTAATCTTAATCTAACCATCTTCCCTGACATTTATCGTGGAGCTGTAGATTTCCACTGCTTGAATGACATGGTTGTTACTTGCTGTTTGTCAACCCAAGCCCAAATGTCGTCTAGATCTTGTAGTATGTGGATATAGGCAGCTTTGTTACCTGAGGACTTATAAATAGAAAGCAACACGACGTAATCCTGAGCAAACATACCCACTTTCTCCACTTCCCTTTCCAGAAAATGGGGCAGAGGTTGTGAAGACAGAGTGGGGCTTCTGAGCCACAGCCTACAATGGTTAATACCATTTCCACTATAATACATACCATTGACTTGTGAGGTAAAATGATGCCAGTGTGTAATTAGGTTAAGTTTTCATTTGGCCTGATTTTTCTTTCAACACATCTTGGGGACAGGAAATATACTTCTACTGTTAACGTGCCCAGAGTGCCTCAATTTGCTGCTCTGATGCCAGGAGTTACATTGTGTAAACTTGCATCAGTGCTCCATTGTAAATATAAATTTTTCCTCCAAAGAATTCTGATTTAATTGACTACAGATTCACTCTGAATTTGTTATAATAGAGTCTAATTACTGGTAACCATGATGAAATGTTGTTTGCTTTTAATGGCAGTGCCCTGTAATTGATGATCACGGTTGTATATATATTCTGGCAGGACAAACCAGGTTATTTTAGCTTGGTTGGGAAGCAAATGCTTCTTAATGATTTTACTCTTGTTAGTGATAGTTGAGGCCGTATAGACCATGAAAGTCTCTGGTGTCTGCTGAGTTACTTGTTTTGGTTTCCATTCTGGGAGAGGTGTTTCCGGATAGTATCATGGTAAAATGCAAGGATATGAGGAAAACAAAGGGTTAAATGGAAAGCTCTTCCAAAGAGTCAGCACAAGCACAATGATTTCAATGGCCGCTACCGATATTTTTTAGATTCTATGCTTAGTTCTCATCAGTCATAGTTAAAGCAGGTTGTTTGGTTGTCTGTCTTGTTGTTTAAAAGGGTTTTGTTATGATTACATTGGTTGTGGTATTTCCTTAATCCAATTGCTGTATTTGCTGAAACCTTTTCGGAGTCATGAAAGGCACTGTATTATTACAGGTTGTCTATTTTACCCTGGTTTTGACATCCCTTCATGGTTGTGCTTCTCCCTGTCTCTGCAAATTCCTGCATTCCTCTGAGATACCGATGTACTTTCAATTCTAAATAATTGCTCAATAGTCCAAAACTTGTTGGCAGCATCCTGATCATGCTCAACCAGCCCATGGTTGCAAGGGTCAGAAAAGATATGAGATGTGATTCTGCTATTGGAAATCATTTAATAAATGATCCAGACTGTGGTAAGTTGTACTGGAAACCAATTTAAAGTCATTAGTATCTCAGTGAGCATTCTCGAAACTGTTTATGTGTGCTCGATGTTATCTATATAAATACATAAGACCCTGTTCTACGTAGGTAAAAGGAGTTTTGCTTCCATTGCTCCAAAACAGTAATGCAGACAACCTATCTTTCGTACGTCCACATGGCAACACATTGACCAATCAGAATCAATATGCTTGGCCTGGCAATTAAGATCAACAGACAACTGCTGCATCCCCATACAACAGTCTGCACCCTATTTTCTTGATAAGGATGGTGTGTGTTTCTTTTGTATCCTTCTGATGAGTGCAAGAAAGTAAGTTTCATCTTGTTCCCTTTGAGTCATGCTTATAAACTTTAACTCTGCAAAAAAAGAGAAACAATGTTGTAAACACTCGTGACAGTCAGTATCTGTGGAGGGGAAAGTTGGCTTTTCGGGTTGAGATGACCTTTCGTCATCATTAGAAAGGTCATCACGACCTGAAACATGGACTCCATTTTCTCTCCAAGGTGCTGCCTGACCCCTCTTTCCAGCATTTATTTTGGCTTTTTACTTCACTTTTCCAGCATTTGTAGTATTTTGCTCTTGTGTAACTCATTTCAATTCGAGGTCCTCTGTCCCCAGTTTACTCATTGCACAACTGGTGGTCATGCTTTCAGCTGCCAAAGGCCGAACGTCTGGAATTTTGTTGTTCCCTTCTGATATGCAACTAACAAAGACTAAACAACCTGTTGAAAACGCTATTTTAAAATGTTGAAAGGCTATATGTAAATTTGACTGGCACACATGGCTATATTTCACTTTCCCAAGGCAAGCTGTCATCTGTTGTATTGAGTAAATGTGAAAAAAACAACTTGTTTGACTAAGCAGTCACTGGACAAACAGGTTTTTCGGAAATTGTTCATCACAAATGCTGTGCCTAAAGATTAGGGATAACATAATGCAGTTTACCTTTTGTAAGTGAACAATCAAAAATCTGGCGAGTTGAAGGTGGAAATAAATAACTATCATTCACCCTTGTAACAGCAGTCTAAATAATTCAGTCATGTTTACTTATATGGCTCTTTGTATGGACCTGAAATTGAGAAGATAACATACTGTGGAAATAATATGGTATTTCTAGATGCTGTTACATAAGTAAGAGCAGAGGGAGGCACACTAGTGGCCATGTAAAAATAAATTCAAGTGCCCATGCACAGAAATGAAGCAGTTGTGCTCTCTAAAAGAACAATAGACGACACCCTTATTTAGGAAAAGATGTAAGGATAGTCTCATCAACTACAAGCAAGTTAGTTTAACACGAGCTAAAGTTTTAAAAACAATAATCATTAACACTTGAGCAGGAGCTGTTTGAATTAAAGTAGCCAGTATAGATTTGTGAAAGGAAAGGAATGCTTGACTCAATGAAATTTTTGATAAAGAAGGAAACAAGCTGCATGCCAAATGAGTTCTGCAAAAGCATTTGAAGAAGTCCATAGATATTAACAAAATTGAAGCCCTTAGCATAAAGATTAACTAATTGGCCTAAAGACAGAAAGCAGAATGTCGTGATCAATGGTACTTTTCAGACTGGAGCACAGTGTTTTCCAAGGATCACCGCTCAGACCACTGCCTGTTCTGCTTTTATGTAGATGCTTTCTCTCTTGGAAAATAAACCAGGATCTTGAAATTCCTGATGGTACCAAATTTTGAGGAGTGGTTAACGGTGAGTGATTTCTATCATCTGCAAAATGGCATTGATTAGATAAGAGAGAAATGGTCAGTGGTATTTTCTACAGGGGAGTGTGAGATGAAACCTTTTAGCAAAAGAAATAAGGCAAGATATTATTATAGATTTGATAACACTGTTATGGCCATTATGGAAGAGAAAGAATCTGGAGGATGTGTGCATCGATCTTCAAATGTGGCAGGGCACATTGGGAGTAATTTGCAAATGATTTATCATCCTTAAACATCATAAATGGAGACATTTGAATATAAAAGCAGGGAACCTGTGTTGAATCATTTTTAAACTTTTTGGTTATTGTTACTATTTTTTTTAGAAGGCCTTGACAGGGTTTCATATACACCACTTGGAAGTCAGAATGTATTTTTAAGATTTCAGAAATGTGTAGCATGGTGTCAGTATGTTTGAGTGTAGATAACCAAAGCTAAAAGAATGCCATACTGAGATTAGTTAATCAGTACCTCTTTCATCTGGTTTACATTTCTCTTGTTATAAGATATGTTTCATTTTTGTTAAAATTCCATCCTGTCGTCTTTGTATTTTATCACTGCCTACCACAGTTCTGTAGAACATGAATTGCTTAAATAGACTCTGTTTCCCAGTAATGCTACATTCCACACCCACACAATTAACTGCTGGCAAAGAATTGCATCACTGTTTCATAGGCCAGCAACTTTACAATGTGGATTGTGTTGTAGAAATTCTTACTGTCTGCTATTTAACAGTTTTGGCACTATATTGAATGCCATGATATACAGTGTAATCTTTCTTCCCTACTCTGAAAAACAATGATTCACGTGAGCGTGCCAAACACCTATTGTGTTGTACCCAAGGAGCTAGGTTTGAATAGAGTTTGGTGGAGTATCACTAACTGAGATGACATTCAGGCCTATCAACAAAATAGAATTTAGAAGTTGCTTATGAGTTAGAGGGAAAATGTTGAGAACCTAGACCAGAAAAGTACAGCAGTAAGCCCTTTGGACCCACCATGTCTATGTTGACCATGAAGCCATTCTAAACTAATCCCATCTACCTGCATATGGGCCATATTCCTCTATTCTCTGCCTGTTCTTCTCTGTCTAAGTGCCTTTTTCTTGTTCGTGGGGTGGTCCTAGGCGAGCAATTATTGCCCATTCCAAATTGACCAGAGGGCAGTTAAGAGTCAACCACATCCTGTGGTCTAGAGTCGTGCATTGGGCAGGCCAAGTAAGAATTTCCAATTACTTTCCCTATCGGACATTAGTGAATCAGATTTGGATCTGGTGACAGTGTAGGATTTTTGTGGCAATCAGTGGTGGTTACTATCTGTTTAGTTTTTTTTAAATAAAATTCCCTACTGTGTGGAAGCAAGCCATTCAGCACATTAGAGTCCACACTGACCCTCCGAAGAACATTCCACCCAGACTTGCCTTATCCCTGTAATCTTTTATTCCAGATACTTTTCTTTGAATTCAAATTTCTTCATTGGCTGTGGTGGGACTGGAATCTCTGACATTAGCCTCATGTTCTGAAATACTAGCCTGGATACAAGATCCGCCAAACTCTTTTGTAATTGCAACAAGACATCTTTATTTCTGTACTTGAGCCTCCTTACAGAGAAAGCAAACATTGCCATTTGCTTTTCATGATCCATCAGGTATCCAAATTCTTTTGGATGTCAACACTTGACAATCTGTCACCATTTAAGAGCCTTTCTCTCTTCGACCATAACTTCAAACCTATTCACATCATGTTCCGTCTATGTTCTTGCCCATTCAGTTAAGTTTCCAAGTCGCCTTGAAGCTTCCTTGCACCCTTTTCAAACATGTATTCTCACTAGTTTCATTTTCTGAGCAAATTTTGAAATAATACACTTAGTTTTCACATTCATAAAGTCCTACAGCACAGAAACAGACCTTTGGGTCCAACAGTCCATGCAGACCATATAACACGTGTTATGTAGAACATAGAACAATACAGCACAGAACAGGCCCTTTGGCTCACGATGTTGTGCCGAACATTTGTTCTAGTTTAAGCACCTATCCATGTACCTATCCAATTGCCGCTTAAAGGTCACCAATGATTCTGCCTCTGCCACTCCCACAGGCAGCGCATTCCATGCCCCCACCACACTCTGGGTAAAGAACCTACCCCTGACATCCCCCAGACCTTCCACCCTTCACCTTAAATTTATGTCCCCTTGTAACACACTGTTGTACCCAGGGGAAGAGTCTCTGACTGTCTACTCTATCTATTCCCTTGATCATCTTAAACCTCTATCAACTCACCCCTCATGCTTCGCCGTTCCAATGAGAAAAGCCGAGCACACTCAACCTATCCTCGTATGACCTATTCTCCATTCCAGGCCACATCCTGGTAAATCTCCTCTGCACCCTCTCCAAAGCTTCCACATCTTTCCTAAAATGAGGCAACCAGAACTGTGCACAGTACTCCAAATGTGGCCTTACCAAGGTCCTATACAGCTGCAACATCACCTCACGACTCTTGAATTCAATCCCTCTGCTAATGAACGCTCATACACCATAGGCCTTCTTACAAGCTCTATCCACCTGAGTGGCAACTTTCAAAGATCTATGAACATAGACCCCAAGATCCCTCTGCCTCTCCACCTTACTAAGAACCCTACCATTAACCCTGTATTCCGCACTCTTATTTGTCCTTCCAAAATGGACAACCTCACACTTGGCAGGGTTGAACTCCATCTGCCACTCCTCAGCCCAGCTCTGCATCATATCTGAGTCCCTTTGCAGCCGACAACAGCCTTCCTCACTATCCACAACTCCACCAATCTTCGTATCGTCTGCAAATTTACTGACCCACCCTTTGACTCCTTCTTCCAAGTCAGTAATAAAAATTACAAACAGCAGAGGACCCAGAACTGATCTCTGTGGAACTCCTTGTAACTGGGCTCTGGGCTGAACATTTACCATCTACCACCACTCTGACTTTGACTGGTTAGCCAGCTCTCTATCCAACTGGCCAAACTTCCCACTATCCCATGCCTTCTGACCTTCCACATAAGCCTACCATGGGGAACCTTATCAAATGTCTTATTAAAATCCATGTACTTCCACTGCTCTACCCTCCTCCACATGCTTGGTCACCTCCTCAAAGAATTCAATAAGACTTGTAAGGCAAGACCTACCCCTCACAAATCTGTGCTGGCTGTCCCTAATCAAGCAGTGTCTTTCCAGATACTCATAAATCCTATCCCTCAGTACCCTTTCCATTACTTTGCCTACCACCGAAGTAAGACTAACTAACTGACCTGTAATTCCGGGGGTTATCCCTATTCCCTTTTTAGAACAGGGGCACAACATTCCGCCACACTCCAATACCCTGACACCACCCCCATTGACAGTGAAGACGAAAAGATCATTGCCAATGGTTCTGCAATTTCCTCTCTTGCTTCCCACATAATCCCAGGATATATCCCGTCAGGCCCGGGGGACTTGTCTATCCTCAAGTTTTGCAAAATGCCCAACACATCTTCCTTCCTAACCAGTATCTCCTCTCGCTTACCAGTCCGTTTCATACTCTCCTCTTCAACAATACGGTCCCTCTCATTTGTAAATACTGAAAAAAAGTACTCCTTCAAGACCTCTCCTATCTCTTCCGACTCAATACACCCGCTACTGTCCTTGATTGGACCTACCCTCGTTCTCGTCGTTCTCATGTTTCTCACGTACGCATAAAAGGCCTTGGGGTTATCTTTGATCCTACCTGCCAAAGATTTTTCATGCCCTCTCTTAGCTCTCCTAATCCCTTTCTTCAGCTCCTTCCTGGCTATCCTGTATCTCTCCAATGCTCTATCTGAACCTTGTTTCCTCAACCTTATGTAAGCCTCCTCCTTCCTCCTTACAGGACATTCAACCTCCCTTGTCAACCAAGGTTCCCTCACACGACCATCTCTTCCCTGTCTGACAGGTACATACATATCAAGGACACGTCGTATCTCTTCCTTGAAAAAGTTCCACATTTCAACGACATCCTTCCCTGACAGCCTGTGCTCCCAATTTATGCTCCTCAGATCTTGTCTTGCAGCATCGTTTTTACCCTTCCCCCAATTCTAAAACCTGCCCTGTTGCACCACACCTCTCTCCATAACCAAGGTGAAAGTCACAGAATTGTGGTCACCATCACCAAAATGCTCACCACTAACAAGCCCATCACTTGTCCCGGTTCGTTACCAAATCCAATATGGCCTCCCCTCTGGTCGGACAATCTACATACAGAGTTAGAAAAGCTTCCTGGACACACTGCACAAACACCGCCCTGTCCAATCCACAGAGCTTCCAGTCAATATTTGGGAAGTTGAAATCACCGATGACTGCTAGCCTGTGGCTTCTGCACCTTTCTAAAATCTGTTTCCCAATCTGTTTCTCCACATCCCTGCTGCTATTGGGGGGCCTATAGTAAACACCCAACAAGGTGACTGCTCCTTTCTTATTTCTGACTTCAGCCCATACTACCTCCAAAGGCAGATCCCCCTCGAACTGCCTTTCTGCAGCCGTTATATCATTTCTAATTAGCAACGCCACCCCCACTCCTTTTTTACCACCCCCCTTAATCTTACTGAAACATCTGTTACCAGGAACCTCCAACAACCATTCCTGTCCCTCTTCTATCCACGTTTCCGTGATGGCCACAACATCATAGTCCCAAGTACCGATCCATACCTTAGGTTCACCCACCTTATTTCTGATATCCCTTGCGTTGAAGTATCCACGCTTGAGCCCATCTGTGTCCGCAAGTATTCCCTGTCAGTGCTACCTTCTCCACAGCCTTCCTACATTCTTGGACATCCTGACAAACAGCTAACCTACTTGCTGGACTACAAGTCCGGATCCCATCTCCCTGCCAAATTAGTTTAACCCCCCTCTCCCCCGAAGAGTGCTAGCAAACCTACCTCCCAGGATATTGGTGCCCTTCTGGTTCAGGTGCAACCCGTCCTGCTTGTACAGGTCTCACCTTCTCCAGAATGCAGTCCAATTGTCCAAATACCTGAAGCCCTCCTTCCTACCTCATCCTTGCAGCTACGTGTTCAATTGCATTCTCTCCCTATTCCTTGCCTCACTGTCATGTGGCACCAGCAACAACCCAGAGATGACTACTCTTGTCCGTCCTAGCTTTTAGCTTTCAGCCTAACTCGGAGTTCCTGAATGACCTCCCCACCCCTATTCCTACTATGTCATTGATGCCAATGTGCACCACAACTTCTGGCTGCACGCTCTCCCCCTTAAGGATTCTGAAGACATGGTCCAAGACGTCTCGGACCCTGGCACCCGGGAGGCAACAAACCATCCGAGAGTCTCGCCCATGTCCACAGAATCGATGTCTGTCCCTCTAACTATAGACTCTCCTATAACTAGCACTCTCCTCTCCCCTTTTCCCTTCTGGGCCTCAGAGCCGGACCTCGTGCCAGAGACCCGGTCATTGCAGCTTACCCCTGCTAGGTCGTGTGTCCGTCCCGTCTCTTCTCTCCCCCACCCCCCCAACAGTATTCAAAGCAGAATACTTATTGTTAAGGGGCACGACCACAGGGGGTCCCTGCACTACCTGCTTCCTCCCCTTCCCACCTCTAACTGTTACCCAGCTACCTCTGTTTTCTGGCATAATTATGTCCCTGTGGCTTCTATCTATCACCCTCTCAGCCTCTCGAATAATCCTCAGTTCATCCAACTCCAGCTCCAGTTCCCTAACGGTCTGTGAGGAGCTGGAGCTGGCTGCACTTCCTGCAGGTGAAGTCGGCAGGAGCATCGGTGGTCACCCCTACCTCAAACATCCTGCAGGAGGAACATTCCCTGCCTGCGCTGCCATAACTCTACACTTAGTCTCCAAAACAAGAACACTAAATAGCTTACCTGTTCAGCCGACTGAGTCCTTTTTTTAGGTTAGAGGAGGAGGGAGGTTGGGAGGGAGACACAACACATATAGTGTCTCAGGTTCCTTCTCCACTCAAACTCCTTACCTTCCCAGAAGCCTCTGTTGACGACTTCCGGGTTCCCGCTCCTAGTTGGAAAAAAAACACAGACTGCGAAAAGAAAAACGTTAATTTAAACTGGTCTCCACTTACCTTCCAGCTCCCCTCTCTGTGCGCCCGCTATAGCACTGAGGATGCGATTTGGCTGGAACACAATTTGTGAATTGTGGGCTTGAGTTAGAAAGTGAACTCTTGTTGGTAATTGCATGATTCCATCCCTTTATTCCCAGCAGGTTGTGATTTTGGGGGAAGGAAGGACCCCTCATTCTGTCTAAAACCTGAGACCCATCAAAACTTCCAGCTGTTCAAAGCATCCGGTCTTTCAGCCACTCTCTCAAAAAAAAAAGCTTTTACTGAACATCAGAGATGTACAGCACGGAAACAGACCCTTCAGTCCAACGCATCCATGCTGACAAGATATCTTAATCTAGTCACATTTGTCAGCACTTGGCCATCTCCCTCTAAACCCTTCCTGTTCACATACCCATGCAGATACTTTTAAATGTTGTGACTTAACCAGCCACCACCACTTCCTCTGGCAGCTCAATCCATGCACCACCCTTTGTGTGAAGAAGTTACCCCTTAGGTTCGTCTTAAATTTTTCCCCCCTTACTCTAAACCTATGCCTTCTAGTTCTGGACTCCCCCCACCCCAGGGAAAAGACTTTGTTTATTTACCCTATCCATGCCCCTCGTGATTTCATAAACCTCTATATAAGGTCATCCCTCAGCCTCTGACCCTCCAGGAAAAACAGCCCTAGCCTGTTCAATCTCCTCCTATAGCTCAAATCCTCCAATCCTGGCAACATCCTTGTAAATCCTTTCTGAACCCTTTCAAGTTTCACAATGCCTTTCTGATAGGAGGGAGACCAGAATTGCAAGCAATATTCCAAACGTGGCCTAACCAATGTCCTGTACAGCTGCAAACTGACCTTCCAACTCCTGTACTCAATGCTCTGACTGATAAAGGAAAGCATACCAACCACCACCTTCACTATCCTATTGACCTGCAGGTCTACTTTCACGGAACTAGAACCTGCATTCCAAGATTCTTTGTCCAGCAACATTCCCCAAGACCTTACCATTAAGTGTGTAAGTCCTGCTCTGATTTGCTTCTCCAAAATGCAACACCTCACATTTATCTAAATTAAACTCCCTCTGCCATACCTCAACCCATTGGCCCGTCTATCAAGATCCTTTTGTACTCTGAAGTAATATTCTTTGCTGTCTACTGCACTTCCCAATTTTGGTGTCATCTGCAAACTTACCTCCTATGTTGACATCAAATCATTTACATAAATGACGAAAAGCAGTGGACTGAACTCTGATTCTTGTGGTACACCACTGGTCACAGGCTTCCAGCCTGAAAGGCAACCCTCCACCACCACCATCTATCTTTTGAGCCAGTTCTCCATCCAAATGACTAGTTCTTCCTGTATTCCATGAGATCTAACCTTGATAACCAATCTCCCATGGGAACCTTGTTTAATGCCTTACTGAAGTCCAAATAGATAATGTTGACACCTTTGTCCCCCTCAATCTTCTTCATTACTACTTCAAAAAAATTCAATCAAGTTAGTGAGGCACAATTTCCCACAGGCAAAGCCATGTTGACTATCTCTAATCAGTCTTTGCCTTACCAAATGCATATAAATCTTGTCCCTTGGAATTCCTTGCAACAACTTATCCACCACCAATGTCAGGCTAACCGGTCTATAATTCTTTGACTTTTCCTTACCACCTTTCGTAAATAGTGGCACCATGTTAGCCAGTGTTCTGGCATCTCTCCTGTGACTATCGATGATACAGCTATCTCAGCAAGGGGCCGAGCAATCACTTCCCTAGCTTCCCACAGAATTTTAGGATACACTTGATCAGGTCACTGGGATTTATCCATCTTTACGCATTTTAAGACGTCCAGCACCACCACCTGTTCAATACAGACATTCTTCGAGATGTCACTGTCTATTTCTCCACATTCTATATTTTCCATATCCTTTTCCACAGTAAATACTGATGCAAAATACTTAGTATCTTCCCATCACCTGTGATTCCACAATGGCAGCTTTGCTGATCTTTGAGGAGCTATATTCTCTCCCTCATTACCCTTTTATTCTTAATGTATTTGTGCAATCCCTTTTGGATTTTCCTTAACTCTATTTGCCAAAGCGCTCTCATGACCCCTTTTGCCCTCCTGATTTCCCTCTTAAGTATATTCCTACTGCCTTTATGCTTTTCTCGGGATTCACTCGATCTTTGCTGTTGAAACCTGACATAGGCTTCCTCCTTTTTCTGAACCTACTAGCTTTGCTTTAACCCAAACAGGAATATACTGTCTCTGGACGCTATCTCATTTCTGATGGCTTCCCATTTTCCATTCTTCTCTTTACCTGCAAATATCTGCCCCCCAATCAGCTTTTGAAAGTTCTTGCCTAACACCGTTAAGTTTGGCCTTCCTCCAATTTAGAGTTTCAACTTTTAGATCTGGTCTATCTTTTCCATCACTAATTTAAAACTAATAGAATTATGGACACTGGCCCCAAAGTGCTCCCCCACTGACACCTCAGTTACCTGCCCTGTCTTATTTCCCAAGGGTATGTCAAGTTTTGTACCTTTTCTTGTAGGTACGTCCATGCTTAACAAATTCCTCTCCATCTAAACCTTTAACACTGGCAGTCTGAGTCTATGTTTGGGAAGTTAAAATCCCCTGCCATAACCACACTATTATTCTTAGAGACAACTGAAATATCTTTACAAATTTGTTTCTTAAATTTCTACTGACTATTGGGGGGGTCCATTACATAATCCCAATAAAGTGATCGTCCGGGTGTTAGTTCTCAGTTCCATGCAAATAACTTCCCTGAAGCATTCTCCAGAATATCTTCCCTCATTATTAAAAACACCACCCCCTCCCTCCCCTTTCTGTCGTTCCTGTAGCATTTGTATCCTGTAACATTAAGCTGCCAGTCCTGTCCATCCTGGAGCCATGTTTCTGTAATTGCTACCATATCCTAGTGCCATTTTCCTAACATGCCCTGAATTCATCTGCCTTCCCTTTTAGGCCTCTTGCATTGAAATGAATGCAGTTTAATTTATTGATCCTACCTTGTTCTCTGCTTTGTTCTTGCCTGCCCTGACTGTTTGACTCATTCTCAATTTATTCTCAATTGTACCAGTCTCAGATTGATCTCTTTCCTCATTATGTGCCTAGGACTAGTCCCCTACCTTAAATTCTGCCGAGCAGCCTGAGCAAATCTCCATGCCAGTATATTAGTCCTTTTCCAATTCAGGTGCAATCCGTCCTTCTACAGGTCATTGGGCGGCACAGTGGTTAGCACTGCTGTCTCACAGCGCCTGAGACCTGGGTTCAATTCCCGACTCAGGCGACTGACTGTGTGGAGTTTGCACATTCTCCCCGTGTCTGTGTGGGTTTCCTCCCACAGTCACAAAGATGTGCAGGCTAGGTGAATTGGCCATGCTAAATTGCCTGTAGTGTTAGGTAAAGGGGTGAATGTAGGGGAATAGGTCTGGGTGGGTTGGGCTTCAGGGGGCCGGTGTGGACTTGTTTGGGCCGAAGGGCCTGTTTCCACACTGTAAGTAATCTAATCTAATTCTACCTGAGAAGTTATTCCAGTGATCCAAAAATGTAAATCCGTCTCCCCTACATCAGCTCCCCAGCCATGTATTCACCTGCTCTATCCTCCTATTCCTATCCTCATTAGCATGTAGCACCAGGAGTAATCCAGATATTACTACCCTCAAGAATCTTTGTTTAAAAAAAAATTCCTGCCTACCTCTCTGTAATCTCCCTCCAGAATCTCAACCTTTGCCATTCCTGTGTTGTTAGTTCTAATGTGTACAATGACCTCCTGGTCCCTCTCCCCTTGGAGAATATTCTGCACCCTGTCTGAGATACCCTTTTTCATGGCACTAGGGAGGCAATATCATTCTGATTTCTTGGTGTTAGCCACAGAAATGTCTGTCTGTGCCTTTGACTAGATGGTTCCCTATCACAGTGCCATACTCCCCCAACAGGCCATCACCACCTACATTTTCCAAAACAGCATACTTGTTTGAGATGGGGATAGCCACAGGAGATTCCAACACTACCTATCTCCCTCTCCTACCTTTCTTGGAGTTAACCATCTACCTGACTGTACCTACGGCTTTTCTCCAGTCCTGTAACTGCTATTCATCACATCCCCAGCTCCTGTAAATTCCTTATTACCTCTAACTGCTGCTCCAACTGATCCATGTGATCTGATAAGAATAGCAACCAAAAACACTTTGTGCAGATCAAATTATCAGCAGCGTGGAAAGTTTCCCTAATCTCCCACAGCCAACAGGAAGAGCACATCACTCTACTAAAGACCATATTTTGCTCGTTTATAATGTACAAACCCAGAAAATGGCCCAGTCTTAGAGCTCTAAAGACATTGCTCCAGACTAACTCAGTATTTATAGTTTATATTTTGAAAATTTAATCTCGAAACTGATCTCAATAAAACACAATCAAGAAAGAAGTCACTATACTCACTGTTGTAGATTTACAGCAAGGTTGCACTTAAAAGTTGTGCACTTATCTGTTCTTGTGCTGTGAGCTCTCCCACACAGCTTCCACCAAGGTCATCTGTGAATTTCACTGTTACATATGAGAGATACATAAACTCAAACAGCAAAGGCAGTAACTGTGCAGATTCATAGAACATAGAACATCACAGCACAGTACAATCCCTTCAGCCCTCTGTTGCGCCAACCTGTGGAACCAATCTGAAGCCTATCCTATACTCTTCCATTTTCATCCTTATGTTTATCCAGTGATCATTTAAATGCCTTTAAAGTTGGCGAGTCTACTACTGTTGCAAATAGTGCATTCTACACCCCAACTACTTGAGTAAAAAAAACTACCTCTGATATCTGTCCTGTATCTATCACCCCTTAATTTAAAGCAATGTCCCTTCGTGTTAGCCGTCACCATCTGAGGAAAAAGGCTCTCGCTGTCTGCTCATGCTTGCTCTCTTCACCCTCCCCCCAATCTTTTTCTTGCCTTGCTAGCACGTGGCACGGCCAACAAACCAGAGATGATAAACTCTATCTGTTCTAGCTCCAAGTGTCCACCCTGGCTCCCTGAATTTCTGCCTTAAATCCCCATCCCTTTTCCTACCTATGTCACTAGTACCTATGTGGAACACGACTTAGAGCTGTTCCCCCTCCCTCTCCAGGATCCCCAAAACACAATCCGAGACATCACCAATCCTGACACCTGGGAGGCAATACACTGATCCTGAGAGTGTCTCATTTCCACCGAACCTTCTATCAGCCTGCCAGCTATGGAGTCCCCAATGACTAATGCACTGCCCTTCTCTCTCTTCTCCACCCCCTCCCCCCTTTCTGAGCAATAGGGACAGACTCTAAGCCAGAGACCTGTACCCCATGGCAAGTTACGTGTATCACGGAGCATTTTAGGTTTCTTTCTTTGACCATTTGATCACTGCATTTGTCTGTCTTCCTCCTTGTGTGAAAAGAAAGCTTCCTGTTTGGAAATGTTTGGGAATAATTTATTTGTTTTCAATGTGGCATAGAAGGTTCCCCCATTAAATCCATGCTGGCTGTTAATTGCAGTGATCCCACTTGATCATTATACCAGTGTTTTACTGCCAATCTTGAGTGGTCTGATTTTTTGTTTACTAACATTCTGTGTGGAACCTTGTTAAAGCCTTGCTAAAAATTGAAGTGTTCCACATTAACTGGTTCTCCTTTAGCAATTCTGCAAGTAATATTCTCAAATTTCCAACTGGGTTGACAAACCTAATTTCCCTTTCATAAATTCATGTTAACCTTGCTCAACGTGTCTCGTAACACCATCCTCTGTGTAATGGATTCTAACCTTTCCTCCAATTCTAATGTCAACATAGCAGATTTGCAGTCTCCATTTTCTTTCCCTTCTGTTTTAAGTTGCGAACTTGGCTTACCAAACTTCAGAAACCTTTCCAGAATTATAAGCATTTGAAAGATGACCAAAAATGTGCACACTTCCTATCTCTGTAGGCACATCCTTCAGCACTCTGGTCCCCAGGGAGTTATCAACCCTTGATCAAGTGTTGAGTCTTTAGTAATTTCTTGAATTCCTCATTTTTACAAGTCACAGAATCATAGCATATCCATTTGGTTTCCCAGCATTTCTGGGAGATTTTGTCTTTTATGAAAACCGTTACAAAGTAATTGTCCAGTTTCTGATATTTCCTGATTTTCTTAAAAAATCTTTTGTCTCCGCGGGGAACTTGACATTATTTGTCCTGTCAGTCTATTCCTTTTCGGGTATCCAGAAAAGCTTTTACAGTCCACCTTTAAAATTCTCTCTAACTTGCATTTATATTCTTTGACATTTTTAGCAGTTTCTTGATTATCCTTTCTTGGATTATGGATTGCCACTTTTTTTTTCTGGCAGTCTTTTTTTTGATCTAATGCAATTGTTAATAACTTTAGCTAGCCACAGTTGATTTTCCCTTCCTGATATGTGTTTGTATCTTTAATGAATGTGTATTTGTAGACCTGATAATACTCTAGTGGAAATATTAGCTAGACTGCTATCAAATATATTCCTAAGATTTTGCAGTCCACCTACCTTGCCCAAAATACCTTCACTTTTTTGTTCAGATTTGCGACTGTAATTTCAGAATGAGCTCTTTGCTTTCAAACTTAATGTAAATACTGTCATATTATGGTTGTTCTTTCCCAAGGGTTACGGTAAGGTAGGAATTATTAATTAGACATTTCTTGTTACATAATGCTGAATTTAAGGTAGCTCAATCTCTCTCAATTTTTTTTCCACATTCTGCTCCAGAAGCCCATCTCATACATACTCTGGGAACAAATTTCCACAGCATTCATGCTTTTTAGGATTACCCATTCTGACAGGAGGAATGCGCTGGAGATCAAGCTCCATGAGTCCAAAACTTGTACCAAAAGTGTAATAGTCTTATTTTATCAGCAAAGTAGTCATGATTCTCTTGTTGCTGTTATCTAGAATAAAAGCGATTTTCACCGGTTTCTTAAACTCAGTAATAACTTGATTGAAGAATAAATTTGTTCTTAATAAATAAGTGGCATATAAGTAGCAAAACAGGTTCTTAACGAAGATGCTATGCAGTCTTAAACTATATGTCCCTTAATCCTAAAGCAAGTACATTCATAGACAGGTAAAGACAAAACAGCTCTGCAGTTTATTATGGGTTTTAACAGGTATGAGTTTAGGGGTGGGGAAGCATGTTTGTGGATCAAGTATTCAAATTTAAAAAAAAATAGAATGAGTTGTGTTCTGACTGTTCCTTCAGTTTCCTGTGAACAAGATAAAGTTGCAACTGTTTGCAAAAATGATGAAACGTTTTTAGGCCAGATGGGGAAACAGTTAAAATTCTGAAATGTTTAAGTTTTGCTTTTAAACTATTCAGGGAGAGAGTGCTTTTTTGCTAAGTTTGATTTTTCTTGTTAGGTCACTGGGTAGACCCTCCTGTTTAATTTAAACCAGCAACACAAAAGATTTATCCCATGCAGTAATCTGCAAAAATTTGAGAGGCCGAGAACTATTTAAAGTAAAATGCAAAACTTTATTTCATAAAAGTATGCCAGGGAATAATTAAATAACACCTATTTACAACTCCTTCCTCTACTCTATCTTTTACTTTCCCTTCTATAATACTAGTCTGATTTAAAAACCCCCTGATTTAAGATTTACCAAAAATTCAAATTTTCAAAACCAGCCAGATGTCGAATCTTCTTGCTATATCTTCCCATGTCGTCATTTCTTCTTCATAGGGATGACTGTTTCACAGGTTACTGATTGATAAAGTTATCTTTGAGAGCTGTTCTTTGGGCATTCTGCAGATGCTGGTGGCTTGGCAGTTCTCCTCTCAACTGTTAAGTTTTCCCCAGTCTTATACCCCCAAGGTATCAGATTGTGTCATTGGCTTTTAAGATTGTCAATACACTAAATTCAAACTTGGTATTTTTTGGGTATAATTTAAATTGATTAGCCTAATTAGAATTTGCTCTGTTGTCTCTGGGCAACCAACTAATGGAGTTGTTTGACCCAATGTTACGCTATATCTTGTTCAGAACACTTGGTGCTGTGCCGAGTAGTTCTCTGAGCTTTTAACTCTCTTAAAGGTACAGTACACCCACATCTTCATAATACTCTCTCATCAACTTTGAAAAAGAGAAACAAAAATCAAGTACTAGAGAAACAAAAACCAAGTACTGGAGAAACTCAGCAGATCTTTCAGCATTGATAACAAGGAAAAGTCAATATTTTGAGTCCAGTGACCATTCTGATAGAGTTACTGTTTTTCTCTCTACGGATGCTACTAGACCTGTTAAGTTTCCCTAGCACTATCAGCTCTTGTTTCAGATTTCTAGCATCAGCATTTTTGTTTTATTTTTGTCATAGAGCAAGGGAGATGTTTTCAGAAGAGACAGTATTTACTATTTTCAGCTAGGAAGTCCTTTGTCAACTGACTAATAAAAGAAATAGGAACTCCATTTCAGAAGCTGTTTCTAGGCACTTCCAGTGCAGGGCCCGCAAATCTAGTTTTTACAGTTATAGCCATCAAGCAATCTTTTATCTTTATTTCAAAATCTTCTGTCCCAAAATTATTTGGCTTTTTGAAAACAGTCGGCAATTGCTCATGCTCTGACTTTTTGCTTTCAGGAAGTCATATGGTGAATCCTGTAAATCTTCTATTTCCTGATTGTCATAGCCTATAAACTGTTTCAGTACTAATTGACATAGAAGTTGAAGTTGCTCATGATTGCTGTGTTATCTGTGCTGCATATACAGAGGAACTTCGATTTATCTGAAGGACACAGGCAGGGAGTATTTCGTTTGGTTAATCGAATATCAGATTATTGAGGTCGCTTCAATTATCTAAATTCCTGATTTATGTAACGATTGAAGATACCCCTACTTTTTGGCTTATAAACAGCTCTCATCGATGTTTGTTGGTCCTTTCTGAGCTTCACTCTGAACAGTTTTAACAGCTTGATCCTTCAATTTAGGATCCTTTCTCACTAATAGACAAATATCGTCCTTTCATCAGAGTTTTTTTAATTTCAAAAATAAGCTTTATTCGTTAAGTCCTGTGCAGTAGCATATCAAGGAAACAAACAATCATTGAAGTTTGAATCTATCAAACAAAGCGAACACATCTCTTACTTGATCAACATTATTTCTACATGCAACCTCAAGTCAGAGTGCTATCCCATATCCTTTTACTTTTTGCCCATCTTACCTAAATGAACATTACTGAATGCCCAGTTCCCAGTCTCTGAAATGGCAACTTATTCACATCCATTTATCTCTGTACATTGTAAAGACAGTTTCATTTTATTTTTCTGTACTTTTCTTTTTGGTCTGAAATGGAAGAAGACTTCTCATATCCAGTACTTTTAAAAGCCAGTTCCTGAAACTTGTCAGTTATGTTTACGCTGCTCCTTTGTTCAACCAAAGAGAGAGCTTAGTTGCATTTAGGCTGACATCAGGAAGTGTATATCAAGTGAAATTTAACCAGCAATAAGTAGTTGATTGGTTTATAGAGTTGTGACCCACTGTGAATGACGAAGGCCGCCTGCCAGTAACTTTGTGGATACGTTGCTGGAATTCTCATCAGGTTGTGGGTGTGCATGATATTGCCGTTGGATCTTGAGAAGGGGTGATAATGAGTCTGAAATAGAAAATATTTGAAGTTTGAGGAAAGCTGGTTATCTTCTCCCACCAGTTACCAAAAGCTGTGGCTTTTAACTAATAACTAAGTTACAGTCTGTTCTTCTATAACGTAATAACTGCATTCTTGTGTGACCTTGCATTATTGAAAATCGCGCAATAAATGTAACAAGACCTATGCGGAAAACTGAGTTAGAGGTGGACTACCAAAAATATCAGTAAAAATTGAAACAAAAGTTGTAGTTAGCTTAACCTAAACAATAGTGCAGTCTTAAGTAAATATTAAAATCAGATACTTTGATGAAATAATACAATAAATTTAAAACTTTACCCTGAAAAATTGGAAGGTAACTTGAAGCAGTTTGAGTTTGCTGAGTTAGAGAAAGTGAGGACTGCAGGTGCTGGAGAGTCAGAGTCAAAAAGTGTGGTGCTGGTAAAGCACAGCAAGTCAGGTAGCATTCCTGAAGGGCTTATGCCTGAATTGTTGACTGTCCTGCTCCTTGGAGGCTGCCTGACCTGCGCTTTTCCAGTGACAGAGTTACAGTAGTGTATAGTATTGAGTTATATTCATGGAAAACAGATTTGCAAAAAAAACAGGACTGAAAATTACTAAGTACAGCAATTTTGTTTCTATTAACCTGATCATCTAAGGTAGGTAAATTCTGATTTTGTGGACTTGGATCATCTGTTTTGTGATGACACCAGAAATATTGGGTATGATTTCCAGCATGCCAACTCCGTGAGGCATGGCAGCCTTCAAATCATCTACCTTGTTGCAAATGCTCTTTGCGTTCAAAGTACCCTTGGTTTTATCTTTTTAACATTATTCCACGTTCTGGTCCTTGGATGCTTGCTGTTGTTTTGTCTGCCATCTAGTTTTGCTTACTAGCTTTTTACTTTTCATAACTAGAGCTGCTGTTTTTCAACCTGAATTCCTTGTTAATATAGTTTAAACCTGCCTCAACTGCACTACCAAGTCTCCCTGAGCAGATGTTAGTCCCAGTGCTGCTAATGTGCAACCTATCAACTTATGCACGTTCCAGCAGCTTCAGAAGGTCGTCCTGCAGCTGCCACTTGACGTCCTTTATCCTGACACCAGGAAGGCAAAATACAACCCTGGAGTCAAGTCTGTGGCAGCAGAAACACCTGTCTGCTCATCTAATTACTGAGTCCCTTATCAATGAACTTCACTGCTGCCGAAACTACATCCTACAGAAACCCCATTTCTAGCTTTTTAAATGGGAAGTCAAAGAAAAGTTAAACACC